>NW_027189939.1:0-68480 GCF_040958095.1 Procambarus clarkii
AATCGTCAATGGAGTCAGGTCCAGACCTGACCCCACATTAACAGCCAAGTCCTGTCGTCATATGGAGTCAGGTCAGGTTCGTGAGGCAACATTGGTGAGAAGGGAAATTGGTGAGAGTATTAAGCTGGTTGTGCAAACTGTAGTTTGGACGAGAGAGAAGAGAGAGAGAGTGAGTGAGAGTGAGGAAGGTGGTGGTGGGTGGGGCAGTCAGCTGATGTTGTTGTTGCCACGTTGCTGGCCAGTGGGAGGTGTTGCGGGTATTGGCAGGTGTTTTATGGCCACAGTGTGTCAGTGAAAAGTGTCCACAGTGACACAGTGTTGTTGCCTGGAGTGTCACTGAGGGTTAATAAAGGGTTGGGAGTGGACATGGACGAAGATGAGCCGTCCACTGTGGCACCACCGCGCACACACACACACACACCTCCCTCCCTCCGCCCCTCAGCCGCCTGCAGTTACACACATTTATACCTCTCTACCCACCATTCACGCTCTTATTACGCTCCCCACACCTGCTCAACGTAAGGTGCACGTGTGTAGGTAGGTGTGTGTCACACATGGAGAAGGTAAAGAGGCACTGTTGAAGTAGGAGCAACGAGATAACGAGTCAGGAGAGAGAGATTGAGGGTCCATCTAGTCAGCCACAATGTGGGAAGACTCACCAACAGAAAACGAGAATATTCAAACCCCACACTCCACCACCCGACATTTTTCGCCACCTTTACCCGCCCATTTCTCCCAGCCCCGCCCACTTCCCCACAACTACGCCCACCAACAACACAATCAAAAACCCCACCCATCCCCCACCAACCCCCGCCCACTCTCACACTACGCCCAACCACTACATAACAACCCACACATTGTGCATAAGGCCTGGGTCCCCTCTGGTATATAAAGCCAACAACTCCAACTATATAACCTATCTCCACAAATTAAACTCAAATTATTACACCCAGCGACACCCCACAAAACTCCCACCATACTAAGCCGCCAGCCATGCCTCCTCCATCCCACAACAGTTACCTCACTCACTCCACTCTTTCTTTACACCACTACATACATACATACACCAAGGATTGGGCTACACACATCTCCAAATGTATATATGTCAGCTAAGGCAGGAACACCTTCCTCACGCCCCCCCTCCCCCTCCCTTCTGCTCCAACTGTCACACATTTTCAAAATGATTTCTCTCTTTGTTTAATATTATATTGCTTAATATATATTAAATAATAACCTCCCTCTGTCTGTCTGCCTGTCTGTCTGTCTGTCTGTCTGTCTATCTGTCTGTCTATCTATCTGTCTATCTGTCTATCTATCTATCTATCTGTCTATCTATCTATCTATCTATCTATCTATCTGTCTATCTATCTATCTGTATCTGTCTATCTATCTGTCTATCTATCTATCTATCTATCTATCTGTCTATCTGTCTATCTATCTATCTGTATCTGTCTATCTGTCTATCTATCTATCTATCTATCTATCTATCTATCTGTCTATCTGTCTATCTATCTATCTATCTGTCTATCTGTCTATCTATCTGTCTATCTATCTATCTATCTATCTATCTATCTATCTATCTATCTATCTATCTATCTGTATCTGTCTATCTATCTGTCTATCTATCTGTCTATCTGTCTATCTATCTATCTATCTGTCTATCTGTCTATCTATCTATCTGTATCTGTCTATCTATCTATCTATCTGTCTATCTGTCTATCTATCTATCTATCTATCTGTCTATCTGTCTATCTGTCTATCTATCTGTCTATCTATCTATCTATCTGTCTATCTATCTGTCTATCTATCTGTCTATCTGTCTATCTATCTGTCTATCTATCTGTCTATCTATCTATCTGTCTATCTATCTATCTGTATCTGTCTATCTATCTGTCTATCTGTCTATCTATCTGTCTATCTGTCTATCTATCTGTCTATCTATCTGTCTATCTATCTATCTGTCTATCTATCTATCTGTATCTGTCTATCTATCTGTCTATCTGTCTATCTGTCTATCTATCTGTCTATCTGTCTATCTATCTATCTGTCTATCTGTCTATCTATCTATCTGTCTATCTGTCTATCTGTCTATCTATCTGTCTATCTATCTATCTGTTTATCTGTCTGTCTATCTGTCTATCTATCTGTCTATCTATCTGTCTATCTATCTGTCTATCTGTCTCTCTATCTGTCTATCTATCTGTCTGTCTATCTGTCTATCTATCTGTCTATCTGTCTATCTATCTATCTGTCTATCTGTCTATCTATCTATCTATCTGTCTATCTATCTGTCTATCTGTCTATCTATCTATCTGTCTATCTATCTGTCTATCTATCTGTCTATCTATTTGTCTATCTATCTGTCTATCTGTCTATCTATCTGTCTATCTGTCTATCTATCTATCTATCTGTCTATCTATCTGTCTATCTCTCTCTCTCTCTCTCTCTCTCTCTCTCTCTCTCTCTCTCTCTCTCTCTCTCTCTCTCTCTCTCTCTCTCTCTCTCTCTCTCTCTCTATTCAAATGACTTAAACCAAACCTTATAAACTCATCAAATCGACTCAGGTCCGGACCTGACTCCACATGAAGAGCCATGTCCTATCGTCATATGGAGTCAGGTCCAGACCTGACCCCACATTAACAGCCAAGTCCTGTCGTCATATGGAGTCAGGTCAGGTTCGTGAGGCCAACATTGGTGAGAAGGGAAATTGGTGAGAGTATTAAGCTGGTTGTGCAAACTGTAGTTTGGACGAGAGAGAGAGAGAGAGAGAGTGAGTGAGAGTGAGGAAGGTGGTGGTGGGTGGGGCAGTCAGCTGATGTTGTTGTTGCCACGTTGCTGGCCAGTGGGAGGTGTTGCGGGTATTGGCAGGTGTTTTATGGCCACAGTGTGTCAGTGAAAAGTGTCCACAGTGACACAGTGTTGTTGCCTGGAGTGTCACTGAGGGTTAATAAAGGGTTGGGAGTGGACATGGACGAAGATGAGCCGTCCACTGTGGCACCACCGCACACACACACACACACCGCCTCTACCTCCCTCCCTGCCCCTCAGCCGCCTGCAGTTACACACATTTATACCTCTCTACCCACCATTCGCTCTTATTACGCTCCCCACACCTGCTCAACGTAAGGTGCACGTGTGTAGGTAGGTGTGTGTCACACATGGAGAAGGTAAAGAGGCACTGTTGAAGTAGGAGCAACGAGATAACGAGTCAGGAGAGAGAGATTGAGGGTCCATCTAGTCAGCCACAATGTGGGAAGACTCACCAACAGAAAACGAGAATATTCAAACCCCAGACTCCACCACCCGACATTTTTCGCCACCTTTACCCGCCCATTTCTCCCAGCCCCGCCCACTTCCCCACAACACGCCCACCAACAAATACACAATCAAAAACCCCACCCATTGCCACCCCCAACCCCCGCCCACTCTCTACACACTAAGCCCAACCACTACATAACAACCCACACATTGTGCATAAGGCCTGGGTCCCCTCTGGTATATAAAGCCAACAACTCCAACTATATAACCTATCTCCACAAATTAAACTCAAATTATTACACCCAGCGACACCCCACAAAACTCCCACCATACTAAGCCGCCAGCCATGCCTCCTCCATCCCACAACAGTTACCTCACTCACTCCACTCTTTCTTTACACCACTACATACATACATACACCAAGGATTGGGCTACACACATCTCCAAATGTATATATGTCAGCTAAGGCAGGAACACCTTCCTCACGCCCCCCCTCCCCCTCCCTTCTGCTCCAACTGTCACACATTTTCAAAATGATTTCTCTCTTTGTTTAATATTATATTGCTTAATATATATTAAATAATAACCTCCCTCTGTCTGTCTGCCTGTCTGTCTGTCTGTCTGTCTGTCTATCTGTCTGTCTATCTATCTGTCTATCTGTCTATCTATCTATCTATCTGTCTATCTATCTATCTATCTATCTATCTATCTGTCTATCTATCTATCTGTATCTGTCTATCTATCTGTCTATCTATCTATCTATCTATCTATCTGTCTATCTGTCTATCTATCTATCTGTATCTGTCTATCTGTCTATCTATCTATCTATCTATCTATCTATCTATCTGTCTATCTGTCTATCTATCTATCTATCTGTCTATCTGTCTATCTATCTGTCTATCTATCTATCTATCTATCTATCTATCTATCTATCTATCTATCTATCTATCTGTATCTGTCTATCTATCTGTCTATCTATCTGTCTATCTGTCTATCTATCTATCTATCTGTCTATCTGTCTATCTATCTATCTGTATCTGTCTATCTATCTATCTATCTGTCTATCTGTCTATCTATCTATCTATCTATCTGTCTATCTGTCTATCTGTCTATCTATCTGTCTATCTATCTATCTATCTGTCTATCTATCTGTCTATCTATCTGTCTATCTGTCTATCTATCTGTCTATCTATCTGTCTATCTATCTATCTGTCTATCTATCTATCTGTATCTGTCTATCTATCTGTCTATCTGTCTATCTATCTGTCTATCTGTCTATCTATCTGTCTATCTATCTGTCTATCTATCTATCTGTCTATCTATCTATCTGTATCTGTCTATCTATCTGTCTATCTGTCTATCTGTCTATCTATCTGTCTATCTGTCTATCTATCTATCTGTCTATCTGTCTATCTATCTATCTGTCTATCTGTCTATCTGTCTATCTATCTGTCTATCTATCTATCTGTTTATCTGTCTGTCTATCTGTCTATCTATCTGTCTATCTATCTGTCTATCTATCTGTCTATCTGTCTCTCTATCTGTCTATCTATCTGTCTGTCTATCTGTCTATCTATCTGTCTATCTGTCTATCTATCTATCTGTCTATCTGTCTATCTATCTATCTATCTGTCTATCTATCTGTCTATCTGTCTATCTATCTATCTGTCTATCTATCTGTCTATCTATCTGTCTATCTATTTGTCTATCTATCTGTCTATCTGTCTATCTATCTGTCTATCTGTCTATCTATCTATCTATCTGTCTATCTATCTGTCTATCTCTCTCTCTCTCTCTCTCTCTCTCTCTCTCTCTCTCTCTCTCTCTCTCTCTCTCTCTCTCTCTCTCTCTCTCTCTCTCCTATTCAAATGACTTAAACCAAACCTTATAAACTCATCAAATCGACTCAGGTCCGGACCTGACTCCACATGAAGAGCCATGTCCTATCGTCATATGGAGTCAGGTCCAGACCTGACCCCACATTAACAGCCAAGTCCTGTCGTCATATGGAGTCAGGTCAGGTTCGTGAGGCCAACATTGGTGAGAAGGGAAATTGGTGAGAGTATTAAGCTGGTTGTGCAAACTGTAGTTTGGACGAGAGAGAGAGAGAGAGAGAGTGAGTGAGAGTGAGGAAGGTGGTGGTGGGTGGGGCAGTCAGCTGATGTTGTTGTTGCCACGTTGCTGGCCAGTGGGAGGTGTTGCGGGTATTGGCAGGTGTTTTATGGCCACAGTGTGTCAGTGAAAAGTGTCCACAGTGACACAGTGTTGTTGCCTGGAGTGTCACTGAGGGTTAATAAAGGGTTGGGAGTGGACATGGACGAAGATGAGCCGTCCACTGTGGCACCACCGCACACACACACACACACCTCCCTCCCTCCGCCCCTCAGCCGCCTGCAGTTACACACATTTATACCTCTCTACCCACCATTCACGCTCTTATTACGCTCCCCACACCTGCTCAACGTAAGGTGCACGTGTGTAGGTAGGTGTGTGTCACACATGGAGAAGGTAAAGAGGCACTGTTGAAGTAGGAGCAACGAGATAACGAGTCAGGAGAGAGAGATTGAGGGTCCATCTAGTCAGCCACAATGTGGGAAGACTCACCAACAGAAAACGAGAATATTCAAACCCCAGACTCCACCACCCGACATTTTTCGCCACCTTTACCCGCCCATTTCTCCCAGCCCCGCCCACTTCCCCACAACTACGCCCAACAAATACACAATCAAAAACCCCACCCACTCCACCCACCAACCCCCGCCCACTCTCACACTACGCCCAACCACTACATAACAACCCACACATTGTGCATAAGGCCTGGGTCCCCTCTGGTATATAAAGCCAACAACTCCAACTATATAACCTATCTCCACAAATTAAACTCAAATTATTACACCCAGCGACACCCCACAAAACTCCCACCATACTAAGCCGCCAGCCATGCCTCCTCCATCCCACAACAGTTACCTCACTCACTCCACTCTTTCTTTACACCACTACATACATACATACACCAAGGATTGGGCTACACACATCTCCAAATGTATATATGTCAGCTAAGGCAGGAACACCTTCCTCACGCCCCCCCTCCCCCTCCCTTCTGCTCCAACTGTCACACATTTTCAAAATGATTTCTCTCTTTGTTTAATATTATATTGCTTAATATATATTAAATAATAACCTCCCTCTGTCTGTCTGCCTGTCTGTCTGTCTGTCTGTCTGTCTATCTGTCTGTCTATCTATCTGTCTATCTGTCTATCTATCTATCTATCTGTCTATCTATCTATCTATCTATCTATCTATCTGTCTATCTATCTATCTGTATCTGTCTATCTATCTGTCTATCTATCTATCTATCTATCTATCTGTCTATCTGTCTATCTATCTATCTGTATCTGTCTATCTGTCTATCTATCTATCTATCTATCTATCTATCTATCTGTCTATCTGTCTATCTATCTATCTATCTGTCTATCTGTCTATCTATCTGTCTATCTATCTATCTCTATCTATCTATCTATCTATCTATCTATCTATCTATCTGTATCTGTCTATCTATCTGTCTATCTATCTGTCTATCTGTCTATCTATCTATCTATCTGTCTATCTGTCTATCTATCTATCTGTATCTGTCTATCTATCTATCTATCTGTCTATCTGTCTATCTATCTATCTATCTATCTGTCTATCTGTCTATCTGTCTATCTATCTGTCTATCTATCTATCTATCTGTCTATCTATCTGTCTATCTATCTGTCTATCTGTCTATCTATCTGTCTATCTATCTGTCTATCTATCTATCTGTCTATCTATCTATCTGTATCTGTCTATCTATCTGTCTATCTGTCTATCTATCTGTCTATCTGTCTATCTATCTGTCTATCTATCTGTCTATCTATCTATCTGTCTATCTATCTATCTGTATCTGTCTATCTATCTGTCTATCTGTCTATCTGTCTATCTATCTGTCTATCTGTCTATCTATCTATCTGTCTATCTGTCTATCTATCTATCTGTCTATCTGTCTATCTGTCTATCTATCTGTCTATCTATCTATCTGTTTATCTGTCTGTCTATCTGTCTATCTATCTGTCTATCTATCTGTCTATCTATCTGTCTATCTGTCTCTCTATCTGTCTATCTATCTGTCTGTCTATCTGTCTATCTATCTGTCTATCTGTCTATCTATCTATCTGTCTATCTGTCTATCTATCTATCTATCTGTCTATCTATCTGTCTATCTGTCTATCTATCTATCTGTCTATCTATCTGTCTATCTATCTGTCTATCTATTTGTCTATCTATCTGTCTATCTGTCTATCTATCTGTCTATCTGTCTATCTATCTATCTATCTGTCTATCTATCTGTCTATCTCTCTCTCTCTCTCTCTCTCTCTCTCTCTCTCTCTCTCTCTCTCTCTCTCTCTCTCTCTCTCTCTCTCTCTCTCTCTCTCCTATTCAAATGACTTAAACCAAACCTTATAAACTCATCAAATCGACTCAGGTCCGGACCTGACTCCACATGAAGAGCCATGTCCTATCGTCATATGGAGTCAGGTCCAGACCTGACCCCACATTAACAGCCAAGTCCTGTCGTCATATGGAGTCAGGTCAGGTTCGTGAGGCCAACATTGGTGAGAAGGGAAATTGGTGAGAGTATTAAGCTGGTTGTGCAAACTGTAGTTTGGACGAGAAGAGAGAGAGAGAGAGTGAGTGAGAGTGAGGAAGGTGGTGGTGGGTGGGGCAGTCAGCTGATGTTGTTGTTGCCACGTTGCTGGCCAGTGGGAGGTGTTGCGGGTATTGGCAGGTGTTTTATGGCCACAGTGTGTCAGTGAAAAGTGTCCACAGTGACACAGTGTTGTTGCCTGGAGTGTCACTGAGGGTTAATAAAGGGTTGGGAGTGGACATGGACGAAGATGAGCCGTCCACTGTGGCACCACCGCACACACACACACACACACCGCCTCCCTCCCTCCCTCCCCCTCAGCCGCCTGCAGTTACACACATTTATACCTCTCTACCCACCATTCACGCTCTTATTACGCTCCCCACACCTGCTCAACGTAAGGTGCACGTGTGTAGGTAGGTGTGTGTCACACATGGAGAAGGTAAAGAGGCACTGTTGAAGTAGGAGCAACGAGATAACGAGTCAGGAGAGAGAGATTGAGGGTCCATCTAGTCAGCCACAATGTGGGAAGACTCACCAACAGAAAACGAGAATATTCAAACCCCAGACTCCACCACCCGACATTTTTCGCCACCTTTACCCGCCCATTTCTCCCAGCCCCGCCCACCTTCCCCCACAACTACGCCCACTATCAAATACACAATCAAAAACCCCACCCATTGCCACCCACCAACCCCCGCCCACTCTCTACACTACGCCCAACCACTACATAACAACCCACACATTGTGCATAAGGCCTGGGTCCCCTCTGGTATATAAAGCCAACAACTCCAACTATATAACCTATCTCCACAAATTAAACTCAAATTATTACACCCAGCGACACCCCACAAAACTCCCACCATACTAAGCCGCCAGCCATGCCTCCTCCATCCCACAACAGTTACCTCACTCACTCCACTCTTTCTTTACACCACTACATACATACATACACCAAGGATTGGGCTACACACATCTCCAAATGTATATATGTCAGCTAAGGCAGGAACACCTTCCTCACGCCCCCCCTCCCCCTCCCTTCTGCTCCAACTGTCACACATTTTCAAAATGATTTCTCTCTTTGTTTAATATTATATTGCTTAATATATATTAAATAATAACCTCCCTCTGTCTGTCTGCCTGTCTGTCTGTCTGTCTGTCTGTCTATCTGTCTGTCTATCTATCTGTCTATCTGTCTATCTATCTATCTATCTGTCTATCTATCTATCTATCTATCTATCTATCTGTCTATCTATCTATCTGTATCTGTCTATCTATCTGTCTATCTATCTATCTATCTATCTATCTGTCTATCTGTCTATCTATCTATCTGTATCTGTCTATCTGTCTATCTATCTATCTATCTATCTATCTATCTATCTGTCTATCTGTCTATCTATCTATCTATCTGTCTATCTGTCTATCTATCTGTCTATCTATCTATCTATCTATCTATCTATCTATCTATCTATCTATCTATCTATCTGTATCTGTCTATCTATCTGTCTATCTATCTGTCTATCTGTCTATCTATCTATCTATCTGTCTATCTGTCTATCTATCTATCTGTATCTGTCTATCTATCTATCTATCTGTCTATCTGTCTATCTATCTATCTATCTATCTGTCTATCTGTCTATCTGTCTATCTATCTGTCTATCTATCTATCTATCTGTCTATCTATCTGTCTATCTATCTGTCTATCTGTCTATCTATCTGTCTATCTATCTGTCTATCTATCTATCTGTCTATCTATCTATCTGTATCTGTCTATCTATCTGTCTATCTGTCTATCTATCTGTCTATCTGTCTATCTATCTGTCTATCTATCTGTCTATCTATCTATCTGTCTATCTATCTATCTGTATCTGTCTATCTATCTGTCTATCTGTCTATCTGTCTATCTATCTGTCTATCTGTCTATCTATCTATCTGTCTATCTGTCTATCTATCTATCTGTCTATCTGTCTATCTGTCTATCTATCTGTCTATCTATCTATCTGTTTATCTGTCTGTCTATCTGTCTATCTATCTGTCTATCTATCTGTCTATCTATCTGTCTATCTGTCTCTCTATCTGTCTATCTATCTGTCTGTCTATCTGTCTATCTATCTGTCTATCTGTCTATCTATCTATCTGTCTATCTGTCTATCTATCTATCTATCTGTCTATCTATCTGTCTATCTGTCTATCTATCTATCTGTCTATCTATCTGTCTATCTATCTGTCTATCTATTTGTCTATCTATCTGTCTATCTGTCTATCTATCTGTCTATCTGTCTATCTATCTATCTATCTGTCTATCTATCTGTCTATCTCTCTCTCTCTCTCTCTCTCTCTCTCTCTCTCTCTCTCTCTCTCTCTCTCTCTCTCTCTCTCTCCTATTCAAATGACTTAAACCAAACCTTATAAACTCATCAAATCGACTCAGGTCCGGACCTGACTCCACATGAAGAGCCATGTCCTATCGTCATATGGAGTCAGGTCCAGACCTGACCCCACATTAACAGCCAAGTCCTGTCGTCATATGGAGTCAGGTCAGGTTCGTGAGGCCAACATTGGTGAGAAGGGAAATTGGTGAGAGTATTAAGCTGGTTGTGCAAACTGTAGTTTGGACGAGAGAGAGAGAGAGAGAGAGAGTGAGTGAGAGTGAGGAAGGTGGTGGTGGGTGGGGCAGTCAGCTGATGTTGTTGTTGCCACGTTGCTGGCCAGTGGGAGGTGTTGCGGGTATTGGCAGGTGTTTTATGGCCACAGTGTGTCAGTGAAAAGTGTCCACAGTGACACAGTGTTGTTGCCTGGAGTGTCACTGAGGGTTAATAAAGGGTTGGGAGTGGACATGGACGAAGATGAGCCGTCCACTGTGGCACCACCGCGCACACACACACACACACCTCCCTCCCTCCGCCCCTCAGCCGCCTGCAGTTACACACATTTATACCTCTCTACCCACCATTCACGCTCTTATTACGCTCCCCACACCTGCTCAACGTAAGGTGCACGTGTGTAGGTAGGTGTGTGTCACACATGGAGAAGGTAAAGAGGCACTGTTGAAGTAGGAGCAACGAGATAACGAGTCAGGAGAGAGAGATTGAGGGTCCATCTAGTCAGCCACAATGTGGGAAGACTCACCAACAGAAAACGAGAATATTCAAACCCCAGACTCCACCACCCGACATTTTTCGCCACCTTTACCCGCCCATTTCTCCCAGCCCCGCCCACCTTCCCCCACAACTACGCCCACTATCAAATACACAATCAAAAACCCCACC
Source organism: Procambarus clarkii (assembly GCF_040958095.1). Taxonomy (NCBI): domain Eukaryota; kingdom Metazoa; phylum Arthropoda; class Malacostraca; order Decapoda; family Cambaridae; genus Procambarus; species Procambarus clarkii. The sequence goes on from NW_027189939.1 coordinate 11,194, forward strand.
CATTGCCACCCACCAACCCCCGCCCACTCTCTACACTACGCCCAACCACTACATAACAACCCACACATTGTGCATAAGGCCTGGGTCCCCTCTGGTATATAAAGCCAACAACTCCAACTATATAACCTATCTCCACAAATTAAACTCAAATTATTACACCCAGCGACACCCCACAAAACTCCCACCATACTAAGCCGCCAGCCATGCCTCCTCCATCCCACAACAGTTACCTCACTCACTCCACTCTTTCTTTACACCACTACATACATACATACACCAAGGATTGGGCTACACACATCTCCAAATGTATATATGTCAGCTAAGGCAGGAACACCTTCCTCACGCCCCCCCTCCCCCTCCCTTCTGCTCCAACTGTCACACATTTTCAAAATGATTTCTCTCTTTGTTTAATATTATATTGCTTAATATATATTAAATAATAACCTCCCTCTGTCTGTCTGCCTGTCTGTCTGTCTGTCTGTCTGTCTATCTGTCTGTCTATCTATCTGTCTATCTGTCTATCTATCTATCTATCTGTCTATCTATCTATCTATCTATCTATCTATCTGTCTATCTATCTATCTGTATCTGTCTATCTATCTGTCTATCTATCTATCTATCTATCTATCTGTCTATCTGTCTATCTATCTATCTGTATCTGTCTATCTGTCTATCTATCTATCTATCTATCTATCTATCTATCTGTCTATCTGTCTATCTATCTATCTATCTGTCTATCTGTCTATCTATCTATCTATCTATCTATCTATCTATCTATCTATCTATCTATCTGTATCTGTCTATCTATCTGTCTATCTATCTGTCTATCTGTCTATCTATCTATCTATCTGTCTATCTGTCTATCTATCTATCTGTATCTGTCTATCTATCTATCTATCTGTCTATCTGTCTATCTATCTATCTATCTATCTGTCTATCTGTCTATCTGTCTATCTATCTGTCTATCTATCTATCTATCTGTCTATCTATCTGTCTATCTATCTGTCTATCTGTCTATCTATCTGTCTATCTATCTGTCTATCTATCTATCTGTCTATCTATCTATCTGTATCTGTCTATCTATCTGTCTATCTGTCTATCTATCTGTCTATCTGTCTATCTATCTGTCTATCTATCTGTCTATCTATCTATCTGTCTATCTATCTATCTGTATCTGTCTATCTATCTGTCTATCTGTCTATCTGTCTATCTATCTGTCTATCTATCTATCTGTCTATCTGTCTATCTATCTATCTGTCTATCTGTCTATCTGTCTATCTATCTGTCTATCTATCTATCTGTTTATCTGTCTGTCTATCTGTCTATCTATCTGTCTATCTATCTGTCTATCTATCTGTCTATCTGTCTCTCTATCTGTCTATCTATCTGTCTGTCTATCTGTCTATCTATCTGTCTATCTGTCTATCTATCTATCTGTCTATCTGTCTATCTATCTATCTATCTGTCTATCTATCTGTCTATCTGTCTATCTATCTATCTGTCTATCTATCTGTCTATCTATCTGTCTATCTATTTGTCTATCTATCTGTCTATCTGTCTATCTATCTGTCTATCTGTCTATCTATCTATCTATCTGTCTATCTATCTGTCTATCTCTCTCTCTCTCTCTCTCTCTCTCTCTCTCTCTCTCTCTCTCTCTCTCTCTCTCTCTCTCTCTCTCTCTCTCTCTCTCTCCTATTCAAATGACTTAAACCAAACCTTATAAACTCATCAAATCGACTCAGGTCCGGACCTGACTCCACATGAAGAGCCATGTCCTATCGTCATATGGAGTCAGGTCCAGACCTGACCCCACATTAACAGCCAAGTCCTGTCGTCATATGGAGTCAGGTCAGGTTCGTGAGGCCAACATTGGTGAGAAGGGAAATTGGTGAGAGTATTAAGCTGGTTGTGCAAACTGTAGTTTGGACGAGAGAGAGAGAGAGAGAGAGTGAGTGAGAGTGAGGAAGGTGGTGGTGGGTGGGGCAGTCAGCTGATGTTGTTGTTGCCACGTTGCTGGCCAGTGGGAGGTGTTGCGGGTATTGGCAGGTGTTTTATGGCCACAGTGTGTCAGTGAAAAGTGTCCACAGTGACACAGTGTTGTTGCCTGGAGTGTCACTGAGGGTTAATAAAGGGTTGGGAGTGGACATGGACGAAGATGAGCCGTCCACTGTGGCACCACCGCGCACACACACACACACACCTCCCTCCCTCCGCCCCTCAGCCGCCTGCAGTTACACACATTTATACCTCTCTACCCACCATTCACGCTCTTATTACGCTCCCCACACCTGCTCAACGTAAGGTGCACGTGTGTAGGTAGGTGTGTGTCACACATGGAGAAGGTAAAGAGGCACTGTTGAAGTAGGAGCAACGAGATAACGAGTCAGGAGAGAGAGATTGAGGGTCCATCTAGTCAGCCACAATGTGGGAAGACTCACCAACAGAAAACGAGAATATTCAAACCCCAGACTCCACCACCCGACATTTTTCGCCACCTTTACCCGCCCATTTCTCCCAGCCCCGCCCACCTTCCCCCACAACTACGCCCACTATCAAATACACAATCAAAAACCCCACCCATTGCCACCCACCAACCCCCGCCCACTCTCTACACTACGCCCAACCACTACATAACAACCCACACATTGTGCATAAGGCCTGGGTCCCCTCTGGTATATAAAGCCAACAACTCCAACTATATAACCTATCTCCACAAATTAAACTCAAATTATTACACCCAGCGACACCCCACAAAACTCCCACCATACTAAGCCGCCAGCCATGCCTCCTCCATCCCACAACAGTTACCTCACTCACTCCACTCTTTCTTTACACCACTACATACATACATACACCAAGGATTGGGCTACACACATCTCCAAATGTATATATGTCAGCTAAGGCAGGAACACCTTCCTCACGCCCCCCCTCCCCCTCCCTTCTGCTCCAACTGTCACACATTTTCAAAATGATTTCTCTCTTTGTTTAATATTATATTGCTTAATATATATTAAATAATAACCTCCCTCTGTCTGTCTGCCTGTCTGTCTGTCTGTCTGTCTGTCTATCTGTCTGTCTATCTATCTGTCTATCTGTCTATCTATCTATCTATCTGTCTATCTATCTATCTATCTATCTATCTATCTGTCTATCTATCTATCTGTATCTGTCTATCTATCTGTCTATCTATCTATCTATCTATCTATCTGTCTATCTGTCTATCTATCTATCTGTATCTGTCTATCTGTCTATCTATCTATCTATCTATCTATCTATCTATCTGTCTATCTGTCTATCTATCTATCTATCTGTCTATCTGTCTATCTATCTATCTATCTATCTATCTATCTATCTATCTATCTATCTATCTATCTATCTATCTGTATCTGTCTATCTATCTGTCTATCTATCTGTCTATCTGTCTATCTATCTATCTATCTGTCTATCTGTCTATCTATCTATCTGTATCTGTCTATCTATCTATCTATCTGTCTATCTGTCTATCTATCTATCTATCTATCTGTCTATCTGTCTATCTGTCTATCTATCTGTCTATCTATCTATCTATCTGTCTATCTATCTGTCTATCTATCTGTCTATCTGTCTATCTATCTGTCTATCTATCTGTCTATCTATCTATCTGTCTATCTATCTATCTGTATCTGTCTATCTATCTGTCTATCTGTCTATCTATCTGTCTATCTGTCTATCTATCTGTCTATCTATCTGTCTATCTATCTATCTGTCTATCTATCTATCTGTATCTGTCTATCTATCTGTCTATCTGTCTATCTGTCTATCTATCTGTCTATCTGTCTATCTATCTATCTGTCTATCTGTCTATCTATCTATCTGTCTATCTGTCTATCTGTCTATCTATCTGTCTATCTATCTATCTGTTTATCTGTCTGTCTATCTGTCTATCTATCTGTCTATCTATCTGTCTATCTATCTGTCTATCTGTCTCTCTATCTGTCTATCTATCTGTCTGTCTATCTGTCTATCTATCTGTCTATCTGTCTATCTATCTATCTGTCTATCTGTCTATCTATCTATCTATCTGTCTATCTATCTGTCTATCTGTCTATCTATCTATCTGTCTATCTATCTGTCTATCTATCTGTCTATCTATTTGTCTATCTATCTGTCTATCTGTCTATCTATCTGTCTATCTGTCTATCTATCTATCTATCTGTCTATCTATCTGTCTATCTCTCTCTCTCTCTCTCTCTCTCTCTCTCTCTCTCTCTCTCTCTCTCTCTCTCTCCTATTCAAATGACTTAAACCAAACCTTATAAACTCATCAAATCGACTCAGGTCCGGACCTGACTCCACATGAAGAGCCATGTCCTATCGTCATATGGAGTCAGGTCCAGACCTGACCCCACATTAACAGCCAAGTCCTGTCGTCATATGGAGTCAGGTCAGGTTCGTGAGGCCAACATTGGTGAGAAGGGAAATTGGTGAGAGTATTAAGCTGGTTGTGCAAACTGTAGTTTGGACGAGAGAGAGAGAGAGAGAGAGTGAGTGAGAGTGAGGAAGGTGGTGGTGGGTGGGGCAGTCAGCTGATGTTGTTGTTGCCACGTTGCTGGCCAGTGGGAGGTGTTGCGGGTATTGGCAGGTGTTTTATGGCCACAGTGTGTCAGTGAAAAGTGTCCACAGTGACACAGTGTTGTTGCCTGGAGTGTCACTGAGGGTTAATAAAGGGTTGGGAGTGGACATGGACGAAGATGAGCCGTCCACTGTGGCACCACCGCGCACACACACACACACACCTCCCTCCCTCCGCCCCTCAGCCGCCTGCAGTTACACACATTTATACCTCTCTACCCACCATTCACGCTCTTATTACGCTCCCCACACCTGCTCAACGTAAGGTGCACGTGTGTAGGTAGGTGTGTGTCACACATGGAGAAGGTAAAGAGGCACTGTTGAAGTAGGAGCAACGAGATAACGAGTCAGGAGAGAGAGATTGAGGGTCCATCTAGTCAGCCACAATGTGGGAAGACTCACCAACAGAAAACGAGAATATTCAAACCCCAGACTCCACCACCCGACATTTTTCGCCACCTTTACCCGCCCATTTCTCCCAGCCCCGCCCACCTTCCCCCACAACTACGCCCACTATCAAATACACAATCAAAAACCCCACCCATTGCCACCCACCAACCCCCGCCCACTCTCTACACTACGCCCATCCACTACATAACAACCCACACATTGTGCATAAGGCCTGGGTCCCCTCTGGTATATAAAGCCAACAACTCCAACTATATAACCTATCTCCACAAATTAAACTCAAATTATTACACCCAGCGACACCCCACAAAACTCCCACCATACTAAGCCGCCAGCCATGCCTCCTCCATCCCACAACAGTTACCTCACTCACTCCACTCTTTCTTTACACCACTACATACATACATACACCAAGGATTGGGCTACACACATCTCCAAATGTATATATGTCAGCTAAGGCAGGAACACCTTCCTCACGCCCCCCCTCCCCCTCCCTTCTGCTCCAACTGTCACACATTTTCAAAATGATTTCTCTCTTTGTTTAATATTATATTGCTTAATATATATTAAATAATAACCTCCCTCTGTCTGTCTGCCTGTCTGTCTGTCTGTCTGTCTGTCTATCTGTCTGTCTATCTATCTGTCTATCTGTCTATCTATCTATCTATCTGTCTATCTATCTATCTATCTATCTATCTATCTGTCTATCTATCTATCTGTATCTGTCTATCTATCTGTCTATCTATCTATCTATCTATCTATCTGTCTATCTGTCTATCTATCTATCTGTATCTGTCTATCTGTCTATCTATCTATCTATCTATCTATCTATCTATCTGTCTATCTGTCTATCTATCTATCTATCTGTCTATCTGTCTATCTATCTGTCTATCTATCTATCTATCTATCTATCTATCTATCTATCTATCTATCTATCTATCTGTATCTGTCTATCTATCTGTCTATCTATCTGTCTATCTGTCTATCTATCTATCTATCTGTCTATCTGTCTATCTATCTATCTGTATCTGTCTATCTATCTATCTATCTGTCTATCTGTCTATCTATCTATCTATCTATCTGTCTATCTGTCTATCTGTCTATCTATCTGTCTATCTATCTATCTATCTGTCTATCTATCTGTCTATCTATCTGTCTATCTGTCTATCTATCTGTCTATCTATCTGTCTATCTATCTATCTGTCTATCTATCTATCTGTATCTGTCTATCTATCTGTCTATCTGTCTATCTATCTGTCTATCTGTCTATCTATCTGTCTATCTATCTGTCTATCTATCTATCTGTCTATCTATCTATCTGTATCTGTCTATCTATCTGTCTATCTGTCTATCTGTCTATCTATCTGTCTATCTGTCTATCTATCTATCTGTCTATCTGTCTATCTATCTATCTGTCTATCTGTCTATCTGTCTATCTATCTGTCTATCTATCTATCTGTTTATCTGTCTGTCTATCTGTCTATCTATCTGTCTATCTATCTGTCTATCTATCTGTCTATCTGTCTCTCTATCTGTCTATCTATCTGTCTGTCTATCTGTCTATCTATCTGTCTATCTGTCTATCTATCTATCTGTCTATCTGTCTATCTATCTATCTATCTGTCTATCTATCTGTCTATCTGTCTATCTATCTATCTGTCTATCTATCTGTCTATCTATCTGTCTATCTATTTGTCTATCTATCTGTCTATCTGTCTATCTATCTGTCTATCTGTCTATCTATCTATCTATCTGTCTATCTATCTGTCTATCTCTCTCTCTCTCTCTCTCTCTCTCTCTCTCTCTCTCTCTCTCTCTCTCTCTCTCTCTCTCTCTCTCTCCTATTCAAATGACTTAAACCAAACCTTATAAACTCATCAAATCGACTCAGGTCCGGACCTGACTCCACATGAAGAGCCATGTCCTATCGTCATATGGAGTCAGGTCCAGACCTGACCCCACATTAACAGCCAAGTCCTGTCGTCATATGGAGTCAGGTCAGGTTCGTGAGGCCAACATTGGTGAGAAGGGAAATTGGTGAGAGTATTAAGCTGGTTGTGCAAACTGTAGTTTGGACGAGAGAGAGAGAGAGAGAGAGTGAGTGAGAGTGAGGAAGGTGGTGGTGGGTGGGGCAGTCAGCTGATGTTGTTGTTGCCACGTTGCTGGCCAGTGGGAGGTGTTGCGGGTATTGGCAGGTGTTTTATGGCCACAGTGTGTCAGTGAAAAGTGTCCACAGTGACACAGTGTTGTTGCCTGGAGTGTCACTGAGGGTTAATAAAGGGTTGGGAGTGGACATGGACGAAGATGAGCCGTCCACTGTGGCACCACCGCGCACACACACACACACACCTCCCTCCCTCCGCCCCTCAGCCGCCTGCAGTTACACACATTTATACCTCTCTACCCACCATTCACGCTCTTATTACGCTCCCCACACCTGCTCAACGTAAGGTGCACGTGTGTAGGTAGGTGTGTGTCACACATGGAGAAGGTAAAGAGGCACTGTTGAAGTAGGAGCAACGAGATAACGAGTCAGGAGAGAGAGATTGAGGGTCCATCTAGTCAGCCACAATGTGGGAAGACTCACCAACAGAAAACGAGAATATTCAAACCCCAGACTCCACCACCCGACATTTTTCGCCACCTTTACCCGCCCATTTCTCCCAGCCCCGCCCACCTTCCCCCACAACTACGCCCACTATCAAATACACAATCAAAAACCCCACCCATTGCCACCCACCAACCCCCGCCCACTCTCTACACTACGCCCAACCACTACATAACAACCCACACATTGTGCATAAGGCCTGGGTCCCCTCTGGTATATAAAGCCAACAACTCCAACTATATAACCTATCTCCACAAATTAAACTCAAATTATTACACCCAGCGACACCCCACAAAACTCCCACCATACTAAGCCGCCAGCCATGCCTCCTCCATCCCACAACAGTTACCTCACTCACTCCACTCTTTCTTTACACCACTACATACATACATACACCAAGGATTGGGCTACACACATCTCCAAATGTATATATGTCAGCTAAGGCAGGAACACCTTCCTCACGCCCCCCCTCCCCCTCCCTTCTGCTCCAACTGTCACACATTTTCAAAATGATTTCTCTCTTTGTTTAATATTATATTGCTTAATATATATTAAATAATAACCTCCCTCTGTCTGTCTGCCTGTCTGTCTGTCTGTCTGTCTGTCTATCTGTCTGTCTATCTATCTGTCTATCTGTCTATCTATCTATCTATCTGTCTATCTATCTATCTATCTATCTATCTATCTGTCTATCTATCTATCTGTATCTGTCTATCTATCTGTCTATCTATCTATCTATCTATCTATCTGTCTATCTGTCTATCTATCTATCTGTATCTGTCTATCTATCTATCTATCTATCTATCTATCTATCTATCTGTCTATCTGTCTATCTATCTATCTATCTGTCTATCTGTCTATCTATCTGTCTATCTATCTATCTATCTATCTATCTATCTATCTATCTATCTATCTATCTATCTATCTGTATCTGTCTATCTATCTGTCTATCTATCTGTCTATCTGTCTATCTATCTATCTATCTGTCTATCTGTCTATCTATCTATCTGTATCTGTCTATCTATCTATCTATCTGTCTATCTGTCTATCTATCTATCTATCTATCTGTCTATCTGTCTATCTGTCTATCTATCTGTCTATCTATCTATCTATCTGTCTATCTATCTGTCTATCTATCTGTCTATCTGTCTATCTATCTGTCTATCTATCTGTCTATCTATCTATCTGTCTATCTATCTATCTGTATCTGTCTATCTATCTGTCTATCTGTCTATCTATCTGTCTATCTGTCTATCTATCTGTCTATCTATCTGTCTATCTATCTATCTGTCTATCTATCTATCTGTATCTGTCTATCTATCTGTCTATCTGTCTATCTGTCTATCTATCTGTCTATCTGTCTATCTATCTATCTGTCTATCTGTCTATCTATCTATCTGTCTATCTGTCTATCTGTCTATCTATCTGTCTATCTATCTATCTGTTTATCTGTCTGTCTATCTGTCTATCTATCTGTCTATCTATCTGTCTATCTATCTGTCTATCTGTCTCTCTATCTGTCTATCTATCTGTCTGTCTATCTGTCTATCTATCTGTCTATCTGTCTATCTATCTATCTGTCTATCTGTCTATCTATCTATCTATCTGTCTATCTATCTGTCTATCTGTCTATCTATCTATCTGTCTATCTATCTGTCTATCTATCTGTCTATCTATTTGTCTATCTATCTGTCTATCTGTCTATCTATCTGTCTATCTGTCTATCTATCTATCTATCTGTCTATCTATCTCTCTCTCTCTCTCTCTCTCTCTCTCTCTCTCTCTCTCTCTCCTATTCAAATGACTTAAACCAAACCTTATAAACTCATCAAATCGACTCAGGTCCGGACCTGACTCCACATGAAGAGCCATGTCCTATCGTCATATGGAGTCAGGTCCAGACCTGACCCCACATTAACAGCCAAGTCCTGTCGTCATATGGAGTCAGGTCAGGTTCGTGAGGCCAACATTGGTGAGAAGGGAAATTGGTGAGAGTATTAAGCTGGTTGTGCAAACTGTAGTTTGGACGAGAGAGAGAGAGAGAGAGAGAGTGAGTGAGAGTGAGGAAGGTGGTGGTGGGTGGGGCAGTCAGCTGATGTTGTTGTTGCCACGTTGCTGGCCAGTGGGAGGTGTTGCGGGTATTGGCAGGTGTTTTATGGCCACAGTGTGTCAGTGAAAAGTGTCCACAGTGACACAGTGTTGTTGCCTGGAGTGTCACTGAGGGTTAATAAAGGGTTGGGAGTGGACATGGACGAAGATGAGCCGTCCACTGTGGCACCACCGCGCACACACACACACACACCTCCCTCCCTCCGCCCCTCAGCCGCCTGCAGTTACACACATTTATACCTCTCTACCCACCATTCACGCTCTTATTACGCTCCCCACACCTGCTCAACGTAAGGTGCACGTGTGTAGGTAGGTGTGTGTCACACATGGAGAAGGTAAAGAGGCACTGTTGAAGTAGGAGCAACGAGATAACGAGTCAGGAGAGAGAGATTGAGGGTCCATCTAGTCAGCCACAATGTGGGAAGACTCACCAACAGAAAACGAGAATATTCAAACCCCAGACTCCACCACCCGACATTTTTCGCCACCTTTACCCGCCCATTTCTCCCAGCCCCGCCCACCTTCCCCCACAACTACGCCCACTATCAAATACACAATCAAAAACCCCACCCATTGCCACCCACCAACCCCCGCCCACTCTCTACACTACGCCCAACCACTACATAACAACCCACACATTGTGCATAAGGCCTGGGTCCCCTCTGGTATATAAAGCCAACAACTCCAACTATATAACCTATCTCCACAAATTAAACTCAAATTATTACACCCAGCGACACCCCACAAAACTCCCACCATACTAAGCCGCCAGCCATGCCTCCTCCATCCCACAACAGTTACCTCACTCACTCCACTCTTTCTTTACACCACTACATACATACATACACCAAGGATTGGGCTACACACATCTCCAAATGTATATATGTCAGCTAAGGTAGGAACACCTTCCTCACGCCCCCCCCCCCCCTCCCCCTCCCCCTCCCTTCTGCTCCAACTGTCACACATTTTCAAAATGATTTCTCTCTTTGTTTAATATTATATTGCTTAATATATATTAAATAATAACCTCCCTCTGTCTGTCTGCCTGTCTGTCTGTCTGTCTGTCTGTCTATCTGTCTGTCTATCTATCTGTCTATCTGTCTATCTATCTATCTATCTGTCTATCTATCTATCTATCTATCTATCTATCTGTCTATCTATCTATCTGTATCTGTCTATCTATCTGTCTATCTATCTATCTATCTATCTATCTGTCTATCTGTCTATCTATCTATCTGTATCTGTCTATCTGTCTATCTATCTATCTATCTATCTATCTATCTATCTGTCTATCTGTCTATCTATCTATCTATCTGTCTATCTGTCTATCTATCTATCTATCTATCTATCTATCTATCTATCTATCTATCTGTATCTGTCTATCTATCTGTCTATCTATCTGTCTATCTGTCTATCTATCTATCTATCTGTCTATCTGTCTATCTATCTATCTGTATCTGTCTATCTATCTATCTATCTGTCTATCTGTCTATCTATCTATCTATCTATCTGTCTATCTGTCTATCTGTCTATCTATCTGTCTATCTATCTATCTATCTGTCTATCTATCTGTCTATCTATCTGTCTATCTGTCTATCTATCTGTCTATCTATCTGTCTATCTATCTATCTGTCTATCTATCTATCTGTATCTGTCTATCTATCTGTCTATCTGTCTATCTATCTGTCTATCTGTCTATCTATCTGTCTATCTATCTGTCTATCTATCTATCTGTCTATCTATCTATCTGTATCTGTCTATCTATCTGTCTATCTGTCTATCTGTCTATCTATCTGTCTATCTGTCTATCTATCTATCTGTCTATCTGTCTATCTATCTATCTGTCTATCTGTCTATCTGTCTATCTATCTGTCTATCTATCTATCTGTTTATCTGTCTGTCTATCTGTCTATCTATCTGTCTATCTATCTGTCTATCTATCTGTCTATCTGTCTCTCTATCTGTCTATCTATCTGTCTGTCTATCTGTCTATCTATCTGTCTATCTGTCTATCTATCTATCTGTCTATCTGTCTATCTATCTATCTATCTGTCTATCTATCTGTCTATCTGTCTATCTATCTATCTGTCTATCTATCTGTCTATCTATCTGTCTATCTATTTGTCTATCTATCTGTCTATCTGTCTATCTATCTGTCTATCTGTCTATCTATCTATCTATCTGTCTATCTATCTGTCTATCTCTCTCTCTCTCTCTCTCTCTCTCTCTCTCTCTCTCTCTCTCTCTCTCTCTCTCTCTCTCTCTCTCTCTCTCTCCTATTCAAATGACTTAAACCAAACCTTATAAACTCATCAAATCGACTCAGGTCCGGACCTGACTCCACATGAAGAGCCATGTCCTATCGTCATATGGAGTCAGGTCCAGACCTGACCCCACATTAACAGCCAAGTCCTGTCGTCATATGGAGTCAGGTCAGGTTCGTGAGGCCAACATTGGTGAGAAGGGAAATTGGTGAGAGTATTAAGCTGGTTGTGCAAACTGTAGTTTGGACGAGAGAGAGAGAGAGAGAGAGTGAGTGAGAGTGAGGAAGGTGGTGGTGGGTGGGGCAGTCAGCTGATGTTGTTGTTGCCACGTTGCTGGCCAGTGGGAGGTGTTGCGGGTATTGGCAGGTGTTTTATGGCCACAGTGTGTCAGTGAAAAGTGTCCACAGTGACACAGTGTTGTTGCCTGGAGTGTCACTGAGGGTTAATAAAGGGTTGGGAGTGGACATGGACGAAGATGAGCCGTCCACTGTGGCACCACCGCGCACACACACACACACACCTCCCTCCCTCCGCCCCTCAGCCGCCTGCAGTTACACACATTTATACCTCTCTACCCACCATTCACGCTCTTATTACGCTCCCCACACCTGCTCAACGTAAGGTGCACGTGTGTAGGTAGGTGTGTGTCACACATGGAGAAGGTAAAGAGGCACTGTTGAAGTAGGAGCAACGAGATAACGAGTCAGGAGAGAGAGATTGAGGGTCCATCTAGTCAGCCACAATGTGGGAAGACTCACCAACAGAAAACGAGAATATTCAAACCCCAGACTCCACCACCCGACATTTTTCGCCACCTTTACCCGCCCATTTCTCCCAGCCCCGCCCACCTTCCCCCACAACTACGCCCACTATCAAATACACAATCAAAAACCCCACCCATTGCCACCCACCAACCCCCGCCCACTCTCTACACTACGCCCAACCACTACATAACAACCCACACATTGTGCATAAGGCCTGGGTCCCCTCTGGTATATAAAGCCAACAACTCCAACTATATAACCTATCTCCACAAATTAAACTCAAATTATTACACCCAGCGACACCCCACAAAACTCCCACCATACTAAGCCGCCAGCCATGCCTCCTCCATCCCACAACAGTTACCTCACTCACTCCACTCTTTCTTTACACCACTACATACATACATACACCAAGGATTGGGCTACACACATCTCCAAATGTATATATGTCAGCTAAGGCAGGAACACCTTCCTCACGCCCCCCCTCCCCCTCCCTTCTGCTCCAACTGTCACACATTTTCAAAATGATTTCTCTCTTTGTTTAATATTATATTGCTTAATATATATTAAATAATAACCTCCCTCTGTCTGTCTGCCTGTCTGTCTGTCTGTCTGTCTGTCTATCTGTCTGTCTATCTATCTGTCTATCTGTCTATCTATCTATCTATCTGTCTATCTATCTATCTATCTATCTATCTATCTGTCTATCTATCTATCTGTATCTGTCTATCTATGTGGGAACCGACCTGTGAGATTTATATTTATTTAATTTATATGAATATATATAGAATTTATATTTACGTTAATTTATATACTTCGATAGCAATTTGTATAATGATAAGTGGACTGTATTTCTGCAATAATCTCTTAATCTCACAAATCGATCCTCTACACATTAGGGGGGGGGTTTATATTACACATATGCAGCCAATCAAATTACAGTAATAGCTACATACATTGATGAGGTTCCTTCTCTTATAGTACAGCAGGTTAGTCCACCAGGTATAACTAGAGTGTAGACACCAAATTATCCTCTTTGAGGTAGCTTCTATCACCCAGTAACTGGTGCACATAATCTTGCATCCTCGTCTTGACCTGTCAAAAGTGCGCTAGCTGTGAAGCCAGATACCTATATATGACAAGTATATCAGAGAAAACAGTACATGGAACATGAAGACCTGGCTTAATTACCTTTAGTTTGAGGCTTCCATGTGATCTAACCGGGTCACCCTATATCCTGACATTAATGGCCATAAATGAATGATAAACGGGTTTCGGATAGACACTTAACTTGATTGTAGACATCGTGTTGGAGATGGTACCTTTGGTTTCCATAACACTACGTCCAAGTAAATTAACAGGAGCCGAATTTGCTCCCGTGTGAGCCTCTGGTCTAGTAAACAACAATGGCTGTTTAACACTCCATTCTATTGACGTTACTGGCCGACATTGTCCAGAATGATAGGAGCCGTACTCGCTCCACACGTCTCGGAGGTGACACAACAATGGCTGCCCCCTTCCTCCCTGACGCCTGGCCTACTTTGTCCAGATTTCAGAAAGTGATAGAAGGGTCACATTTACTCTACTTTAATATTGATAATTAAGTTAATTTATATAAGATGTTTTTATGATGGTAAAGTCCAAAGACTTATGTATTTAAGAATAATTCCCAGCAGAATAGCTGGTGAATTATAATAGTATGTGGTGATGATATCCCGTTTTCTATAGACGGTAATTCCACTACAAGTTACGTTTTCTATGGGTAACTTGTTGGTAATACAGCAGCACTTATTATCTGTCTGTATATTATTAAATGGTGTCGGATTTTCCGACATAATTCCCCAGGGGGCTGCTCACGGGTCGAAGTCCTATTTAGAACAGACGAACACCGATACTCCTCCTTCGAATTATTAGATTAATTTGATGTTAGTAGTTAGTAATCACACATTTGTGCGTCTGTTCGTACAGGACGGATGTCCCGTACTAGAGTTGCTGGGGTTAGAAGTCTAATGCGATTTCATTTCCCTGTCAACTCTTGAAAGGCTAATATTCAAGCCTAATTACATATTATTTAACCCAGAAGACTGAATGTGATCAAGTACTACAGTCAAGTATGATTCAGGGACTGCAGTGAGATCAGTGACATTAGATATAACTTGAAGTTTCTTCAGGTAACTGGTCACTGATATATAAACACTGAGGCCCATGGAATACATCTTGATTAAATAATAAATGTATCAAATCAGTCATCAGATTTATTGGGGTTTAATTCAGTTAATTGATTCAGAGGATTGAATAGCTCATCATTAAAGTAAAGTATGGTTCTGAGATTGCAGTGGGTTCAGTGACATTGGTCGCAGTGACTTGTAGCTGTTTTAGGCTACTGTTCACTGATTTGCCACTGAGGCCTCATGAACTCATCTCCAGCTTTAAATGATGATACTAACATCAACCTCTGTTGGTATAGTCAGCTGTAATCTCCTTAGTATAATGCTACTGGAGAAATATAATCAGCTGACAAATTTAGGTTTCTACTAGTATTGTTTATCTGCAGGCATAGGTCTCCTCAGGCTTGATACTGGGCCTGAGAGTAATTTACCTCCTGCAGAGTTTAACATGGTTATACCCTGATATTTAGTAGGGCTACCGATGAATCGATGACAATAGTCTGTCCCTACAAGGAGACCGAAGTCGGTGAGGTGATCAGACTTAATATTATCTGCCAATTTTATTCCTCTATTTCTCAGGAATTTGGCTGTTGCTCTCAGACCTTGAACTTGTAGGTCTACTGGTATTTTGTCCACCACAATGGCTTGTACTCGACAGACGTACCTGCCTAAACGTACTGATGGTTGTACCACCTGGTAGACTTGAGGTCCTGCATTTGTTACAAACCCTGAGATATTGAATGACGTCTGGGCTACAGGCCTTAATTGTAGTTCATCTGCCAACTTTTTAGTGATATATGTTCTCTGGGATCCTTGGTCAAACAACCCACGGGTATGGACCTTGGCCCTCTTATTCAGGATGGTAATTTGGGCAGTAGGCAAAGTCGTATTACCTTTAGACTTTGCCGATTGGACACTCTTTGTTTGTTGCACCTTGCAGTACTGTACTGTGGTGGGAATGCTATCTTCCACCTTGGGTCTTGAATACGTTAATTTCGTATATTTGCACAGTGCTGCATGGTGCCTACCTCTTCTACACCTGTTACAGGTGTTGAATTGGGTATCACAATAGTCTATGTTGTGTGACTT
The DNA here is from genome assembly GCF_040958095.1 of Procambarus clarkii. Lineage (NCBI taxonomy): Eukaryota > Metazoa > Arthropoda > Malacostraca > Decapoda > Cambaridae > Procambarus > Procambarus clarkii. The sequence goes on from NW_027189939.1 coordinate 27,218, forward strand.
GAGACACCTCGAACATCTCCCTAATTCCTGGAGTCGCTCAATACGAGTGTCTCTGGTTGGATAATTAGCACAACGGTATGTTGAATGTTTCTTTTTGCAGAACATACATGTCCCCCAGCCTACTGCACGTTTGGAAGTTACCGGTTTGGGTGAACTAGTAACAGTAGGCTTGGAGGATGCTGCTGCATTGTCAGATTTTCTGCAACTTGATGTTTGAGTAATTGGTTGATGTTTATTTGGGGTGGTTGTTTTACCCTTTAATTGACTATTATTTTCTATTTCTGAAGGCTTGCAAGAGGCTTTAACTTCCTCATTTGCTCGTCGTTTGCTTATGATGGAATGTAAACCTTCAGTGATGTCCTGTACTGTCAGGATGGTGTTATGTTGATGTGCATATAATTCATCTAGTATATCGCTGGACAATTTTCGTTGAAGGACTACTTTGGTCATCCATTCACTAGTAGTTATATCAACCTTAAGTCTGAATGTTCTTAGTAGTGACTCAAACTCCATGCTGAAGGATTGTAATGAGTCAGCAGTCTGATCAGGTTGAGGTAAATCCAGCAATTGTAGTACTAGATGTATGACAGTTTTCTCATTGCCAGCATTATTCCTAGGAGGCTGGACTGGGAAATTAGTGCTGTCGCTATTTTCATTTACATTTTCTACTACTGGTTCAGCTTCACCTCTAGTTTGGAGGCATGTTAACTTAGTAGCTTCAGGTATTGGGTTTTCAGAAACCACAGAGACTGTGGATAAATTGTCTGAAAACTGTTTAATTTCTGGTGGTATATTATTGGGTGAAGCTGTAGTGGGTGAAGCTTTACTGGGTGAAGCTTTATCCTTGTTGATTAAAGGATCTAATCTGGCTTTACATTTATTCTCAAAAAGATCCAGATCATCCATAACATTATCTACTTTATTTGATGTACTTGCTATTTGTTCTGATTCAATTATCCTGTGTAAATGTTCCAACCTGCCTTGAGTTTCTTCTTCATATTGTGCTAGGTCAGACAGGAATGGTTCCACATCTTCAACTACTACATCATCGTGGACTTGATTTTGGTAAGATTTCCTATTTGCTTTCAATATATGCAATTGGGTTTGAATCTGTAACAGTGGTATTTTCAACCGATGATAATTAATTACAGGCTCATATAACAACTGTTCATATTGGTTGAGATCTCTTGTTAGTTGGCGTTTGCTTGATATTAAAGCACGCTTTGCTTTCTGTGGATTAGTCATGGCGACTTGTTAATTGAGCACCACTGGCTCATAAATTGTGAGCAAGTACTAATGGTAGCCTAGGGTAAATTCTGCACTCACTAGGCAATAATCCTACCTCTACTAGAGGTTAGCACTTAAAATTAATACACATTATATATATATACAATCATACACACTAATGATTTGAGTGATAAACCAGTGTCACTGGAAGTACCTTTAGGTTAGCTCTTCTATATCACCCTAGGATGGTAGAGACACTAATTAATCACTCAAAGGTGTAATGATCATAAGTAATTTATTATATATACAACTCAACTCGAGTTGATAAAAATTACACCCAAAATAGGGTCTGGACCATTCATTAATGGTGTTAGGTTGTTCAATATAGTACAACTGACTATTGTAATAATGGGACTAGGATGAACAATAATAGTTCAACTAGTCATATCCTACCCTGTTGTGGGTTGGCAATTAGTAAATATTATATTGAGAACACTAGTGCAATATATATTAAATAATTCTCTATTTTGGAGAAATAATATACACAATTATTGATAATAGCCTCTTAATTAGCCTCTATGAAACTTCTATTATTATCTAGAAGTATTAAATATTATTAGTGACCTCGCGAAATAAACTCCACAAAATTCGTAGATAATCTCTCGCGAAATGTAACACCACGAAATCCGTGAACAATCTCGCGAAGACACAGTCACTAATTTGGCTGGATTCTATATTAGCGCTGTCATTTCACGAAATAACACGCCACCAAATTTCTGTGGGTGTGCATGAAACCGCTGACTAAGGCTGATCTGGGCTGAGGGAGGCTCCTGAGCTCCCACGAGGCAACGCCGCTGTCTTGACTGGCTTTGTTTAAATAACACTGCACTAGTATATTTAATGAATCCACTGGATAACTGGTTCATCCGGTACTAAGATGACCAAATGTGGGTTCAAAGGATCAAATAATCCGTCATCCGGTTCGAAGATGACCAAATAATGTGGGAACCGACCTGTGAGATTTATATTTATTTAATTTATATGAATATATATAGAATTTATATTTACGTTAATTTATATACTTCGATAGCAATTTGTATAATGATAAGTGGACTGTATTTCTGCAATAATCTCTTAATCTCACAAATCGATCCTCTACACATTAGGGGGGGGGGTTTATATTACACATATGCAGCCAATCAAATTACAGTAATAGCTACATACATTGATGAGGTTCCTTCTCTTATAGTACAGCAGGTTAGTCCACCAGGTATAACTAGAGTGTAGACACCAAATTATCCTCTTTGAGGTAGCTTCTATCACCCAGTAACTGGTGCACATAATCTTGCATCCTCGTCTTGACCTGTCAAAAGTGCGCTAGCTGTGAAGCCAGATACCTATATATGACAAGTATATCAGAGAAAACAGTACATGGAACATGAAGACCTGGCTTAATTACCTTTAGTTTGAGGCTTCCATGTGATCTAACCGGGTCACCCTATATCCTGACATTAATGGCCATAAATGAATGATAAACGGGTTTCGGATAGACACTTAACTTGATTGTAGACATCGTGTTGGAGATGGTACCTTTGGTTTCCATAACACTACGTCCAAGTAAATTAACAGGAGCCGAATTTGCTCCCGTGTGAGCCTCTGGTCTAGTAAACAACAATGGCTGTTTAACACTCCATTCTATTGACGTTACTGGCCGACATTGTCCAGAATGATAGGAGCCGTACTCGCTCCACACGTCTCGGAGGTGACACAACAATGGCTGCCCCCTTCCTCCCTGACGCCTGGCCTACTTTGTCCAGATTTCAGAAAGTGATAGAAGGGTCACATTTACTCTACTTTAATATTGATAATTAAGTTAATTTATATAAGATGTTTTTATGATGGTAAAGTCCAAAGACTTATGTATTTAAGAATAATTCCCAGCAGAATAGCTGGTGAATTATAATAGTATGTGGTGATGATATCCCGTTTTCTATAGACGGTAATTCCACTACAAGTTACGTTTTCTATGGGTAACTTGTTGGTAATACAGCAGCACTTATTATCTGTCTGTATATTATTAAATGGTGTCGGATTTTCCGACAATCTATCTGTCTATCTATCTATCTATCTATCTATCTGTCTATCTGTCTATCTATCTATCTGTATCTGTCTATCTGTCTATCTATCTATCTATCTATCTATCTATCTATCTGTCTATCTGTCTATCTATCTATCTATCTGTCTATCTGTCTATCTATCTATCTATCTATCTATCTATCTATCTATCTATCTATCTATCTATCTATCTGTATCTGTCTATCTATCTGTCTATCTATCTGTCTATCTGTCTATCTATCTATCTATCTGTCTATCTGTCTATCTATCTATCTGTATCTGTCTATCTATCTATCTATCTGTCTATCTGTCTATCTATCTATCTATCTATCTGTCTATCTGTCTATCTGTCTATCTATCTGTCTATCTATCTATCTATCTGTCTATCTATCTGTCTATCTATCTGTCTATCTGTCTATCTATCTGTCTATCTATCTGTCTATCTATCTATCTGTCTATCTATCTATCTGTATCTGTCTATCTATCTGTCTATCTGTCTATCTATCTGTCTATCTGTCTATCTATCTGTCTATCTATCTGTCTATCTATCTATCTGTCTATCTATCTATCTGTATCTGTCTATCTATCTGTCTATCTGTCTATCTGTCTATCTATCTGTCTATCTGTCTATCTATCTATCTGTCTATCTGTCTATCTATCTATCTGTCTATCTGTCTATCTGTCTATCTATCTGTCTATCTATCTATCTGTTTATCTGTCTGTCTATCTGTCTATCTATCTGTCTATCTATCTGTCTATCTATCTGTCTATCTGTCTCTCTATCTGTCTATCTATCTGTCTGTCTATCTGTCTATCTATCTGTCTATCTGTCTATCTATCTATCTGTCTATCTGTCTATCTATCTATCTATCTGTCTATCTATCTGTCTATCTGTCTATCTATCTATCTGTCTATCTATCTGTCTATCTATCTGTCTATCTATTTGTCTATCTATCTGTCTATCTGTCTATCTATCTGTCTATCTGTCTATCTATCTATCTATCTGTCTATCTATCTGTCTATCTCTCTCTCTCTCTCTCTCTCTCTCTCTCTCTCTCTCTCTCTCTCTCTCTCTCTCTCTCTCTCTCTCTCTCTCTCTCTCTCCTATTCAAATGACTTAAACCAAACCTTATAAACTCATCAAATCGACTCAGGTCCGGACCTGACTCCACATGAAGAGCCATGTCCTATCGTCATATGGAGTCAGGTCCAGACCTGACCCCACATTAACAGCCAAGTCCTGTCGTCATATGGAGTCAGGTCAGGTTCGTGAGGCCAACATTGGTGAGAAGGGAAATTGGTGAGAGTATTAAGCTGGTTGTGCAAACTGTAGTTTGGACGAGAGAGAGAGAGAGAGAGAGTGAGTGAGAGTGAGGAAGGTGGTGGTGGGTGGGGCAGTCAGCTGATGTTGTTGTTGCCACGTTGCTGGCCAGTGGGAGGTGTTGCGGGTATTGGCAGGTGTTTTATGGCCACAGTGTGTCAGTGAAAAGTGTCCACAGTGACACAGTGTTGTTGCCTGGAGTGTCACTGAGGGTTAATAAAGGGTTGGGAGTGGACATGGACGAAGATGAGCCGTCCACTGTGGCACCACCGCGCACACACACACACACACCTCCCTCCCTCCGCCCCTCAGCCGCCTGCAGTTACACACATTTATACCTCTCTACCCACCATTCACGCTCTTATTACGCTCCCCACACCTGCTCAACGTAAGGTGCACGTGTGTAGGTAGGTGTGTGTCACACATGGAGAAGGTAAAGAGGCACTGTTGAAGTAGGAGCAACGAGATAACGAGTCAGGAGAGAGAGATTGAGGGTCCATCTAGTCAGCCACAATGTGGGAAGACTCACCAACAGAAAACGAGAATATTCAAACCCCAGACTCCACCACCCGACATTTTTCGCCACCTTTACCCGCCCATTTCTCCCAGCCCCGCCCACCTTCCCCCACAACTACGCCCACTATCAAATACACAATCAAAAACCCCACCCATTGCCACCCACCAACCCCCGCCCACTCTCTACACTACGCCCAACCACTACATAACAACCCACACATTGTGCATAAGGCCTGGGTCCCCTCTGGTATATAAAGCCAACAACTCCAACTATATAACCTATCTCCACAAATTAAACTCAAATTATTACACCCAGCGACACCCCACAAAACTCCCACCATACTAAGCCGCCAGCCATGCCTCCTCCATCCCACAACAGTTACCTCACTCACTCCACTCTTTCTTTACACCACTACATACATACATACACCAAGGATTGGGCTACACACATCTCCAAATGTATATATGTCAGCTAAGGCAGGAACACCTTCCTCACGCCCCCCCTCCCCCTCCCTTCTGCTCCAACTGTCACACATTTTCAAAATGATTTCTCTCTTTGTTTAATATTATATTGCTTAATATATATTAAATAATAACCTCCCTCTGTCTGTCTGCCTGTCTGTCTGTCTGTCTGTCTGTCTATCTGTCTGTCTATCTATCTGTCTATCTGTCTATCTATCTATCTATCTGTCTATCTATCTATCTATCTATCTATCTATCTGTCTATCTATCTATCTGTATCTGTCTATCTATCTGTCTATCTATCTATCTATCTATCTATCTGTCTATCTGTCTATCTATCTATCTGTATCTGTCTATCTGTCTATCTATCTATCTATCTATCTATCTATCTATCTATCTGTCTATCTGTCTATCTATCTATCTATCTGTCTATCTGTCTATCTATCTGTCTATCTATCTATCTATCTATCTATCTATCTATCTATCTATCTATCTATCTATCTATCTGTATCTGTCTATCTATCTGTCTATCTATCTGTCTATCTGTCTATCTATCTATCTATCTGTCTATCTGTCTATCTATCTATCTGTATCTGTCTATCTATCTATCTATCTGTCTATCTGTCTATCTATCTATCTATCTATCTGTCTATCTGTCTATCTGTCTATCTATCTGTCTATCTATCTATCTATCTGTCTATCTATCTGTCTATCTATCTGTCTATCTGTCTATCTATCTGTCTATCTATCTGTCTATCTATCTATCTGTCTATCTATCTATCTGTATCTGTCTATCTATCTGTCTATCTGTCTATCTATCTGTCTATCTGTCTATCTATCTGTCTATCTATCTGTCTATCTATCTATCTGTCTATCTATCTATCTGTATCTGTCTATCTATCTGTCTATCTGTCTATCTGTCTATCTATCTGTCTATCTGTCTATCTATCTATCTGTCTATCTGTCTATCTATCTATCTGTCTATCTGTCTATCTGTCTATCTATCTGTCTATCTATCTATCTGTTTATCTGTCTGTCTATCTGTCTATCTATCTGTCTATCTATCTGTCTATCTATCTGTCTATCTGTCTCTCTATCTGTCTATCTATCTGTCTGTCTATCTGTCTATCTATCTGTCTATCTGTCTATCTATCTATCTGTCTATCTGTCTATCTATCTATCTATCTGTCTATCTATCTGTCTATCTGTCTATCTATCTATCTGTCTATCTATCTGTCTATCTATCTGTCTATCTATTTGTCTATCTATCTGTCTATCTGTCTATCTATCTGTCTATCTGTCTATCTATCTATCTATCTGTCTATCTATCTGTCTATCTCTCTCTCTCTCTCTCTCTCTCTCTCTCTCTCTCTCTCTCTCTCTCTCTCTCTCTCTCTCTCTCTCTCCTATTCAAATGACTTAAACCAAACCTTATAAACTCATCAAATCGACTCAGGTCCGGACCTGACTCCACATGAAGAGCCATGTCCTATCGTCATATGGAGTCAGGTCCAGACCTGACCCCACATTAACAGCCAAGTCCTGTCGTCATATGGAGTCAGGTCAGGTTCGTGAGGCCAACATTGGTGAGAAGGGAAATTGGTGAGAGTATTAAGCTGGTTGTGCAAACTGTAGTTTGGACGAGAGAGAGAGAGAGAGAGAGTGAGTGAGAGTGAGGAAGGTGGTGGTGGGTGGGGCAGTCAGCTGATGTTGTTGTTGCCACGTTGCTGGCCAGTGGGAGGTGTTGCGGGTATTGGCAGGTGTTTTATGGCCACAGTGTGTCAGTGAAAAGTGTCCACAGTGACACAGTGTTGTTGCCTGGAGTGTCACTGAGGGTTAATAAAGGGTTGGGAGTGGACATGGACGAAGATGAGCCGTCCACTGTGGCACCACCGCGCACACACACACACACACCTCCCTCCCTCCGCCCCTCAGCCGCCTGCAGTTACACACATTTATACCTCTCTACCCACCATTCACGCTCTTATTACGCTCCCCACACCTGCTCAACGTAAGGTGCACGTGTGTAGGTAGGTGTGTGTCACACATGGAGAAGGTAAAGAGGCACTGTTGAAGTAGGAGCAACGAGATAACGAGTCAGGAGAGAGAGATTGAGGGTCCATCTAGTCAGCCACAATGTGGGAAGACTCACCAACAGAAAACGAGAATATTCAAACCCCAGACTCCACCACCCGACATTTTTCGCCACCTTTACCCGCCCATTTCTCCCAGCCCCGCCCACCTTCCCCCACAACTACGCCCACTATCAAATACACAATCAAAAACCCCACCCATTGCCACCCACCAACCCCCGCCCACTCTCTACACTACGCCCAACCACTACATAACAACCCACACATTGTGCATAAGGCCTGGGTCCCCTCTGGTATATAAAGCCAACAACTCCAACTATATAACCTATCTCCACAAATTAAACTCAAATTATTACACCCAGCGACACCCCACAAAACTCCCACCATACTAAGCCGCCAGCCATGCCTCCTCCATCCCACAACAGTTACCTCACTCACTCCACTCTTTCTTTACACCACTACATACATACATACACCAAGGATTGGGCTACACACATCTCCAAATGTATATATGTCAGCTAAGGCAGGAACACCTTCCTCACGCCCCCCCTCCCCCTCCCTTCTGCTCCAACTGTCACACATTTTCAAAATGATTTCTCTCTTTGTTTAATATTATATTGCTTAATATATATTAAATAATAACCTCCCTCTGTCTGTCTGCCTGTCTGTCTGTCTGTCTGTCTGTCTATCTGTCTGTCTATCTATCTGTCTATCTGTCTATCTATCTATCTATCTGTCTATCTATCTATCTATCTATCTATCTATCTGTCTATCTATCTATCTGTATCTGTCTATCTATCTGTCTATCTATCTATCTATCTATCTATCTGTCTATCTGTCTATCTATCTATCTGTATCTGTCTATCTGTCTATCTATCTATCTATCTATCTATCTATCTATCTGTCTATCTGTCTATCTATCTATCTATCTGTCTATCTGTCTATCTATCTGTCTATCTATCTATCTATCTATCTATCTATCTATCTATCTATCTATCTATCTATCTGTATCTGTCTATCTATCTGTCTATCTATCTGTCTATCTGTCTATCTATCTATCTATCTGTCTATCTGTCTATCTATCTATCTGTATCTGTCTATCTATCTATCTATCTGTCTATCTGTCTATCTATCTATCTATCTATCTGTCTATCTGTCTATCTATCTGTCTATCTATCTATCTATCTGTCTATCTATCTGTCTATCTATCTGTCTATCTGTCTATCTATCTGTCTATCTATCTGTCTATCTATCTATCTGTCTATCTATCTATCTGTATCTGTCTATCTATCTGTCTATCTGTCTATCTATCTGTCTATCTGTCTATCTATCTGTCTATCTATCTGTCTATCTATCTATCTGTCTATCTATCTATCTGTATCTGTCTATCTATCTGTCTATCTGTCTATCTGTCTATCTATCTGTCTATCTGTCTATCTATCTATCTGTCTATCTGTCTATCTATCTATCTGTCTATCTGTCTATCTGTCTATCTATCTGTCTATCTATCTATCTGTTTATCTGTCTGTCTATCTGTCTATCTATCTGTCTATCTATCTGTCTATCTATCTGTCTATCTGTCTCTCTATCTGTCTATCTATCTGTCTGTCTATCTGTCTATCTATCTGTCTATCTGTCTATCTATCTATCTGTCTATCTGTCTATCTATCTATCTATCTGTCTATCTATCTGTCTATCTGTCTATCTATCTATCTGTCTATCTATCTGTCTATCTATCTGTCTATCTATTTGTCTATCTATCTGTCTATCTGTCTATCTATCTGTCTATCTGTCTATCTATCTATCTATCTGTCTATCTATCTGTCTATCTCTCTCTCTCTCTCTCTCTCTCTCTCTCTCTCTCTCTCTCTCTCTCTCTCTCTCTCTCTCCTATTCAAATGACTTAAACCAAACCTTATAAACTCATCAAATCGACTCAGGTCCGGACCTGACTCCACATGAAGAGCCATGTCCTATCGTCATATGGAGTCAGGTCCAGACCTGACCCCACATTAACAGCCAAGTCCTGTCGTCATATGGAGTCAGGTCAGGTTCGTGAGGCCAACATTGGTGAGAAGGGAAATTGGTGAGAGTATTAAGCTGGTTGTGCAAACTGTAGTTTGGACGAGAGAGAGAGAGAGAGAGAGTGAGTGAGAGTGAGGAAGGTGGTGGTGGGTGGGGCAGTCAGCTGATGTTGTTGTTGCCACGTTGCTGGCCAGTGGGAGGTGTTGCGGGTATTGGCAGGTGTTTTATGGCCACAGTGTGTCAGTGAAAAGTGTCCACAGTGACACAGTGTTGTTGCCTGGAGTGTCACTGAGGGTTAATAAAGGGTTGGGAGTGGACATGGACGAAGATGAGCCGTCCACTGTGGCACCACCGCGCACACACACACACACACCTCCCTCCCTCCGCCCCTCAGCCGCCTGCAGTTACACACATTTATACCTCTCTACCCACCATTCACGCTCTTATTACGCTCCCCACACCTGCTCAACGTAAGGTGCACGTGTGTAGGTAGGTGTGTGTCACACATGGAGAAGGTAAAGAGGCACTGTTGAAGTAGGAGCAACGAGATAACGAGTCAGGAGAGAGAGATTGAGGGTCCATCTAGTCAGCCACAATGTGGGAAGACTCACCAACAGAAAACGAGAATATTCAAACCCCAGACTCCACCACCCGACATTTTTCGCCACCTTTACCCGCCCATTTCTCCCAGCCCCGCCCACCTTCCCCCACAACTACGCCCACTATCAAATACACAATCAAAAACCCCACCCATTGCCACCCACCAACCCCCGCCCACTCTCTACACTACGCCCAACCACTACATAACAACCCACACATTGTGCATAAGGCCTGGGTCCCCTCTGGTATATAAAGCCAACAACTCCAACTATATAACCTATCTCCACAAATTAAACTCAAATTATTACACCCAGCGACACCCCACAAAACTCCCACCATACTAAGCCGCCAGCCATGCCTCCTCCATCCCACAACAGTTACCTCACTCACTCCACTCTTTCTTTACACCACTACATACATACATACACCAAGGATTGGGCTACACACATCTCCAAATGTATATATGTCAGCTAAGGCAGGAACACCTTCCTCACGCCCCCCCTCCCCCTCCCTTCTGCTCCAACTGTCACACATTTTCAAAATGATTTCTCTCTTTGTTTAATATTATATTGCTTAATATATATTAAATAATAACCTCCCTCTGTCTGTCTGCCTGTCTGTCTGTCTGTCTGTCTGTCTATCTGTCTGTCTATCTATCTGTCTATCTGTCTATCTATCTATCTATCTGTCTATCTATCTATCTATCTATCTATCTATCTGTCTATCTATCTATCTGTATCTGTCTATCTATCTGTCTATCTATCTATCTATCTATCTATCTATCTGTCTATCTGTCTATCTATCTATCTGTATCTGTCTATCTGTCTATCTATCTATCTATCTATCTATCTATCTATCTGTCTATCTGTCTATCTATCTATCTATCTGTCTATCTGTCTATCTATCTGTCTATCTATCTATCTATCTATCTATCTATCTATCTATCTATCTATCTATCTGTATCTGTCTATCTATCTGTCTATCTATCTGTCTATCTGTCTATCTATCTATCTATCTGTCTATCTGTCTATCTATCTATCTGTATCTGTCTATCTATCTATCTATCTGTCTATCTGTCTATCTATCTATCTATCTATCTGTCTATCTGTCTATCTGTCTATCTATCTGTCTATCTATCTATCTATCTGTCTATCTATCTGTCTATCTATCTGTCTATCTGTCTATCTATCTGTCTATCTATCTGTCTATCTATCTATCTGTCTATCTATCTATCTGTATCTGTCTATCTATCTGTCTATCTGTCTATCTATCTGTCTATCTGTCTATCTATCTGTCTATCTATCTGTCTATCTATCTGTCTATCTATCTATCTGTATCTGTCTATCTATCTGTCTATCTGTCTATCTGTCTATCTATCTGTCTATCTGTCTATCTATCTATCTGTCTATCTGTCTATCTATCTATCTGTCTATCTGTCTATCTGTCTATCTATCTGTCTATCTATCTATCTGTTTATCTGTCTGTCTATCTGTCTATCTATCTGTCTATCTATCTGTCTATCTATCTGTCTATCTGTCTCTCTATCTGTCTATCTATCTGTCTGTCTATCTGTCTATCTATCTGTCTATCTGTCTATCTATCTATCTGTCTATCTGTCTATCTATCTATCTATCTGTCTATCTATCTGTCTATCTGTCTATCTATCTATCTGTCTATCTATCTGTCTATCTATCTGTCTATCTATTTGTCTATCTATCTGTCTATCTGTCTATCTATCTGTCTATCTGTCTATCTATCTATCTATCTGTCTATCTATCTGTCTATCTCTCTCTCTCTCTCTCTCTCTCTCTCTCTCTCTCTCTCTCTCTCTCTCTCTCTCTCCTATTCAAATGACTTAAACCAAACCTTATAAACTCATCAAATCGACTCAGGTCCGGACCTGACTCCACATGAAGAGCCATGTCCTATCGTCATATGGAGTCAGGTCCAGACCTGACCCCACATTAACAGCCAAGTCCTGTCGTCATATGGAGTCAGGTCAGGTTCGTGAGGCCAACATTGGTGAGAAGGGAAATTGGTGAGAGTATTAAGCTGGTTGTGCAAACTGTAGTTTGGACGAGAGAGAGAGAGAGAGAGAGTGAGTGAGAGTGAGGAAGGTGGTGGTGGGTGGGGCAGTCAGCTGATGTTGTTGTTGCCACGTTGCTGGCCAGTGGGAGGTGTTGCGGGTATTGGCAGGTGTTTTATGGCCACAGTGTGTCAGTGAAAAGTGTCCACAGTGACACAGTGTTGTTGCCTGGAGTGTCACTGAGGGTTAATAAAGGGTTGGGAGTGGACATGGACGAAGATGAGCCGTCCACTGTGGCACCACCGCGCACACACACACACACACCTCCCTCCCTCCGCCCCTCAGCCGCCTGCAGTTACACACATTTATACCTCTCTACCCACCATTCACGCTCTTATTACGCTCCCCACACCTGCTCAACGTAAGGTGCACGTGTGTAGGTAGGTGTGTGTCACACATGGAGAAGGTAAAGAGGCACTGTTGAAGTAGGAGCAACGAGATAACGAGTCAGGAGAGAGAGATTGAGGGTCCATCTAGTCAGCCACAATGTGGGAAGACTCACCAACAGAAAACGAGAATATTCAAACCCCAGACTCCACCACCCGACATTTTTCGCCACCTTTACCCGCCCATTTCTCCCAGCCCCGCCCACCTTCCCCCACAACTACGCCCACTATCAAATACACAATCAAAAACCCCACCCATTGCCACCCACCAACCCCCGCCCACTCTCTACACTACGCCCAACCACTACATAACAACCCACACATTGTGCATAAGGCCTGGGTCCCCTCTGGTATATAAAGCCAACAACTCCAACTATATAACCTATCTCCACAAATTAAACTCAAATTATTACACCCAGCGACACCCCACAAAACTCCCACCATACTAAGCCGCCAGCCATGCCTCCTCCATCCCACAACAGTTACCTCACTCACTCCACTCTTTCTTTACACCACTACATACATACATACACCAAGGATTGGGCTACACACATCTCCAAATGTATATATGTCAGCTAAGGCAGGAACACCTTCCTCACGCCCCCCCTCCCCCTCCCTTCTGCTCCAACTGTCACACATTTTCAAAATGATTTCTCTCTTTGTTTAATATTATATTGCTTAATATATATTAAATAATAACCTCCCTCTGTCTGTCTGCCTGTCTGTCTGTCTGTCTGTCTGTCTATCTGTCTGTCTATCTATCTGTCTATCTGTCTATCTATCTATCTATCTGTCTATCTATCTATCTATCTATCTATCTATCTGTCTATCTATCTATCTGTATCTGTCTATCTATCTGTCTATCTATCTATCTATCTATCTATCTGTCTATCTGTCTATCTATCTATCTGTATCTGTCTATCTGTCTATCTATCTATCTATCTATCTATCTATCTATCTATCTGTCTATCTGTCTATCTATCTATCTATCTGTCTATCTGTCTATCTATCTGTCTATCTATCTATCTATCTATCTATCTATCTATCTATCTATCTATCTATCTATCTATCTGTATCTGTCTATCTATCTGTCTATCTATCTGTCTATCTGTCTATCTATCTATCTATCTGTCTATCTGTCTATCTATCTATCTGTATCTGTCTATCTATCTATCTATCTGTCTATCTATCTATCTATCTATCTGTCTATCTGTCTATCTGTCTATCTATCTGTCTATCTATCTATCTATCTGTCTATCTATCTGTCTATCTATTTGTCTATCTATCTGTCTATCTGTCTATCTATCTGTCTATCTGTCTATCTATCTATCTATCTGTCTATCTATCTGTCTATCTCTCTCTCTCTCTCTCTCTCTCTCTCTCTCTCTCTCTCTCTCTCTCTCTCTCTCTCTCTCTCTCTCCTATTCAAATGACTTAAACCAAACCTTATAAACTCATCAAATCGACTCAGGTCCGGACCTGACTCCACATGAAGAGCCATGTCCTATCGTCATATGGAGTCAGGTCCAGACCTGACCCCACATTAACAGCCAAGTCCTGTCGTCATATGGAGTCAGGTCAGGTTCGTGAGGCCAACATTGGTGAGAAGGGAAATTGGTGAGAGTATTAAGCTGGTTGTGCAAACTGTAGTTTGGACGAGAGAGAGAGAGAGAGAGAGTGAGTGAGAGTGAGGAAGGTGGTGGTGGGTGGGGCAGTCAGCTGATGTTGTTGTTGCCACGTTGCTGGCCAGTGGGAGGTGTTGCGGGTATTGGCAGGTGTTTTATGGCCACAGTGTGTCAGTGAAAAGTGTCCACAGTGACACAGTGTTGTTGCCTGGAGTGTCACTGAGGGTTAATAAAGGGTTGGGAGTGGACATGGACGAAGATGAGCCGTCCACTGTGGCACCACCGCGCACACACACACACACACCTCCCTCCCTCCGCCCCTCAGCCGCCTGCAGTTACACACATTTATACCTCTCTACCCACCATTCACGCTCTTATTACGCTCCCCACACCTGCTCAACGTAAGGTGCACGTGTGTAGGTAGGTGTGTGTCACACATGGAGAAGGTAAAGAGGCACTGTTGAAGTAGGAGCAACGAGATAACGAGTCAGGAGAGAGAGATTGAGGGTCCATCTAGTCAGCCACAATGTGGGAAGACTCACCAACAGAAAACGAGAATATTCAAACCCCAGACTCCACCACCCGACATTTTTCGCCACCTTTACCCGCCCATTTCTCCCAGCCCCGCCCACCTTCCCCCACAACTACGCCCACTATCAAATACACAATCAAAAACCCCACCCATTGCCACCCACCAACCCCCGCCCACTCTCTACACTACGCCCAACCACTACATAACAACCCACACATTGTGCATAAGGCCTGGGTCCCCTCTGGTATATAAAGCCAACAACTCCAACTATATAACCTATCTCCACAAATTAAACTCAAATTATTACACCCAGCGACACCCCACAAAACTCCCACCATACTAAGCCGCCAGCCATGCCTCCTCCATCCCACAACAGTTACCTCACTCACTCCACTCTTTCTTTACACCACTACATACATACATACACCAAGGATTGGGCTACACACATCTCCAAATGTATATATGTCAGCTAAGGCAGGAACACCTTCCTCACGCCCCCCCTCCCCCTCCCTTCTGCTCCAACTGTCACACATTTTCAAAATGATTTCTCTCTTTGTTTAATATTATATTGCTTAATATATATTAAATAATAACCTCCCTCTGTCTGTCTGCCTGTCTGTCTGTCTGTCTGTCTGTCTATCTGTCTGTCTATCTATCTGTCTATCTGTCTATCTATCTATCTATCTGTCTATCTATCTATCTATCTATCTATCTATCTGTCTATCTATCTATCTGTATCTGTCTATCTATCTGTCTATCTATCTATCTATCTATCTATCTATCTGTCTATCTGTCTATCTATCTATCTGTATCTGTCTATCTGTCTATCTATCTATCTATCTATCTATCTATCTATCTGTCTATCTGTCTATCTATCTATCTATCTGTCTATCTGTCTATCTATCTGTCTATCTATCTATCTATCTATCTATCTATCTATCTATCTATCTATCTATCTATCTATCTATCTGTATCTGTCTATCTATCTGTCTATCTATCTGTCTATCTGTCTATCTATCTATCTATCTGTCTATCTGTCTATCTATCTATCTGTATCTGTCTATCTATCTATCTATCTGTCTATCTGTCTATCTATCTATCTATCTATCTGTCTATCTGTCTATCTGTCTATCTATCTGTCTATCTATCTATCTATCTGTCTATCTATCTGTCTATCTATCTGTCTATCTGTCTATCTATCTGTCTATCTATCTGTCTATCTATCTATCTGTCTATCTATCTATCTGTATCTGTCTATCTATCTGTCTATCTGTCTATCTATCTGTCTATCTGTCTATCTATCTGTCTATCTATCTGTCTATCTATCTATCTGTCTATCTATCTATCTGTATCTGTCTATCTATCTGTCTATCTGTCTATCTGTCTATCTATCTGTCTATCTGTCTATCTATCTATCTGTCTATCTGTCTATCTATCTATCTGTCTATCTGTCTATCTGTCTATCTATCTGTCTATCTATCTATCTGTTTATCTGTCTGTCTATCTGTCTATCTATCTGTCTATCTATCTGTCTATCTATCTGTCTATCTGTCTCTCTATCTGTCTATCTATCTGTCTGTCTATCTGTCTATCTATCTGTCTATCTGTCTATCTATCTATCTGTCTATCTGTCTATCTATCTATCTATCTGTCTATCTATCTGTCTATCTGTCTATCTATCTATCTGTCTATCTATCTGTCTATCTATCTGTCTATCTATTTGTCTATCTATCTGTCTATCTGTCTATCTATCTGTCTATCTGTCTATCTATCTATCTATCTGTCTATCTATCTGTCTATCTCTCTCTCTCTCTCTCTCTCTCTCTCTCTCTCTCTCTCTCTCTCTCTCTCCTATTCAAATGACTTAAACCAAACCTTATAAACTCATCAAATCGACTCAGGTCCGGACCTGACTCCACATGAAGAGCCATGTCCTATCGTCATATGGAGTCAGGTCCAGACCTGACCCCACATTAACAGCCAAGTCCTGTCGTCATATGGAGTCAGGTCAGGTTCGTGAGGCCAACATTGGTGAGAAGGGAAATTGGTGAGAGTATTAAGCTGGTTGTGCAAACTGTAGTTTGGACGAGAGAGAGAGAGAGAGAGAGTGAGTGAGAGTGAGGAAGGTGGTGGTGGGTGGGGCAGTCAGCTGATGTTGTTGTTGCCACGTTGCTGGCCAGTGGGAGGTGTTGCGGGTATTGGCAGGTGTTTTATGGCCACAGTGTGTCAGTGAAAAGTGTCCACAGTGACACAGTGTTGTTGCCTGGAGTGTCACTGAGGGTTAATAAAGGGTTGGGAGTGGACATGGACGAAGATGAGCCGTCCACTGTGGCACCACCGCGCACACACACACACACACCTCCCTCCCTCCGCCCCTCAGCCGCCTGCAGTTACACACATTTATACCTCTCTACCCACCATTCACGCTCTTATTACGCTCCCCACACCTGCTCAACGTAAGGTGCACGTGTGTAGGTAGGTGTGTGTCACACATGGAGAAGGTAAAGAGGCACTGTTGAAGTAGGAGCAACGAGATAACGAGTCAGGAGAGAGAGATTGAGGGTCCATCTAGTCAGCCACAATGTGGGAAGACTCACCAACAGAAAACGAGAATATTCAAACCCCAGACTCCACCACCCGACATTTTTCGCCACCTTTACCCGCCCATTTCTCCCAGCCCCGCCCACCTTCCCCCACAACTACGCCCACTATCAAATACACAATCAAAAACCCCACCCATTGCCACCCACCAACCCCCGCCCACTCTCTACACTACGCCCAACCACTACATAACAACCCACACATTGTGCATAAGGCCTGGGTCCCCTCTGGTATATAAAGCCAACAACTCCAACTATATAACCTATCTCCACAAATTAAACTCAAATTATTACACCCAGCGACACCCCACAAAACTCCCACCATACTAAGCCGCCAGCCATGCCTCCTCCATCCCACAACAGTTACCTCACTCACTCCACTCTTTCTTTACACCACTACATACATACATACACCAAGGATTGGGCTACACACATCTCCAAATGTATATATGTCAGCTAAGGCAGGAACACCTTCCTCACGCCCCCCCTCCCCCTCCCTTCTGCTCCAACTGTCACACATTTTCAAAATGATTTCTCTCTTTGTTTAATATTATATTGCTTAATATATATTAAATAATAACCTCCCTCTGTCTGTCTGCCTGTCTGTCTGTCTGTCTGTCTGTCTATCTGTCTGTCTATCTATCTGTCTATCTGTCTATCTATCTATCTATCTGTCTATCTATCTATCTATCTATCTATCTATCTGTCTATCTATCTATCTGTATCTGTCTATCTATCTGTCTATCTATCTATCTATCTATCTATCTATCTGTCTATCTGTCTATCTATCTATCTGTATCTGTCTATCTGTCTATCTATCTATCTATCTATCTATCTATCTATCTGTCTATCTGTCTATCTATCTATCTATCTGTCTATCTGTCTATCTATCTGTCTATCTATCTATCTATCTATCTATCTATCTATCTATCTATCTATCTATCTGTATCTGTCTATCTATCTGTCTATCTATCTGTCTATCTGTCTATCTATCTATCTATCTGTCTATCTGTCTATCTATCTATCTGTATCTGTCTATCTATCTATCTATCTGTCTATCTGTCTATCTATCTATCTATCTATCTGTCTATCTGTCTATCTGTCTATCTATCTGTCTATCTATCTATCTATCTGTCTATCTATCTGTCTATCTATCTGTCTATCTGTCTATCTATCTGTCTATCTATCTGTCTATCTATCTATCTGTCTATCTATCTATCTGTATCTGTCTATCTATCTGTCTATCTGTCTATCTATCTGTCTATCTGTCTATCTATCTGTCTATCTATCTGTCTATCTATCTGTCTATCTATCTATCTGTATCTGTCTATCTATCTGTCTATCTGTCTATCTGTCTATCTATCTGTCTATCTGTCTATCTATCTATCTGTCTATCTGTCTATCTATCTATCTGTCTATCTGTCTATCTGTCTATCTATCTGTCTATCTATCTATCTGTTTATCTGTCTGTCTATCTGTCTATCTATCTGTCTATCTATCTGTCTATCTATCTGTCTATCTGTCTCTCTATCTGTCTATCTATCTGTCTGTCTATCTGTCTATCTATCTGTCTATCTGTCTATCTATCTATCTGTCTATCTGTCTATCTATCTATCTATCTGTCTATCTATCTGTCTATCTGTCTATCTATCTATCTGTCTATCTATCTGTCTATCTATCTGTCTATCTATTTGTCTATCTATCTGTCTATCTGTCTATCTATCTGTCTATCTGTCTATCTATCTATCTATCTGTCTATCTATCTGTCTATCTCTCTCTCTCTCTCTCTCTCTCTCTCTCTCTCTCTCTCTCTCTCTCTCTCTCTCTCCTATTCAAATGACTTAAACCAAACCTTATAAACTCATCAAATCGACTCAGGTCCGGACCTGACTCCACATGAAGAGCCATGTCCTATCGTCATATGGAGTCAGGTCCAGACCTGACCCCACATTAACAGCCAAGTCCTGTCGTCATATGGAGTCAGGTCAGGTTCGTGAGGCCAACATTGGTGAGAAGGGAAATTGGTGAGAGTATTAAGCTGGTTGTGCAAACTGTAGTTTGGACGAGAGAGAGAGAGAGAGAGAGTGAGTGAGAGTGAGGAAGGTGGTGGTGGGTGGGGCAGTCAGCTGATGTTGTTGTTGCCACGTTGCTGGCCAGTGGGAGGTGTTGCGGGTATTGGCAGGTGTTTTATGGCCACAGTGTGTCAGTGAAAAGTGTCCACAGTGACACAGTGTTGTTGCCTGGAGTGTCACTGAGGGTTAATAAAGGGTTGGGAGTGGACATGGACGAAGATGAGCCGTCCACTGTGGCACCACCGCGCACACACACACACACACCTCCCTCCCTCCGCCCCTCAGCCGCCTGCAGTTACACACATTTATACCTCTCTACCCACCATTCACGCTCTTATTACGCTCCCCACACCTGCTCAACGTAAGGTGCACGTGTGTAGGTAGGTGTGTGTCACACATGGAGAAGGTAAAGAGGCACTGTTGAAGTAGGAGCAACGAGATAACGAGTCAGGAGAGAGAGATTGAGGGTCCATCTAGTCAGCCACAATGTGGGAAGACTCACCAACAGAAAACGAGAATATTCAAACCCCAGACTCCACCACCCGACATTTTTCGCCACCTTTACCCGCCCATTTCTCCCAGCCCCGCCCACCTTCCCCCACAACTACGCCCACTATCAAATACACAATCAAAAACCCCACCCATTGCCACCCACCAACCCCCGCCCACTCTCTACACTACGCCCAACCACTACATAACAACCCACACATTGTGCATAAGGCCTGGGTCCCCTCTGGTATATAAAGCCAACAACTCCAACTATATAACCTATCTCCACAAATTAAACTCAAATTATTACACCCAGCGACACCCCACAAAACTCCCACCATACTAAGCCGCCAGCCATGCCTCCTCCATCCCACAACAGTTACCTCACTCACTCCACTCTTTCTTTACACCACTACATACATACATACACCAAGGATTGGGCTACACACATCTCCAAATGTATATATGTCAGCTAAGGCAGGAACACCTTCCTCACGCCCCCCCTCCCCCTCCCTTCTGCTCCAACTGTCACACATTTTCAAAATGATTTCTCTCTTTGTTTAATATTATATTGCTTAATATATATTAAATAATAACCTCCCTCTGTCTGTCTGCCTGTCTGTCTGTCTGTCTGTCTGTCTATCTGTCTGTCTATCTATCTGTCTATCTGTCTATCTATCTATCTATCTGTCTATCTATCTATCTATCTATCTATCTATCTGTCTATCTATCTATCTGTATCTGTCTATCTATCTGTCTATCTATCTATCTATCTATCTATCTGTCTATCTGTCTATCTATCTATCTGTATCTGTCTATCTGTCTATCTATCTATCTATCTATCTATCTATCTATCTATCTGTCTATCTGTCTATCTATCTATCTATCTGTCTATCTGTCTATCTATCTGTCTATCTATCTATCTATCTATCTATCTATCTATCTATCTATCTATCTATCTATCTATCTGTATCTGTCTATCTATCTGTCTATCTATCTGTCTATCTGTCTATCTATCTATCTATCTGTCTATCTGTCTATCTATCTATCTGTATCTGTCTATCTATCTATCTATCTGTCTATCTATCTATCTATCTATCTGTCTATCTGTCTATCTGTCTATCTATCTGTCTATCTATCTATCTATCTGTCTATCTATCTGTCTATCTATTTGTCTATCTATCTGTCTATCTGTCTATCTATCTGTCTATCTGTCTATCTATCTATCTATCTGTCTATCTATCTGTCTATCTCTCTCTCTCTCTCTCTCTCTCTCTCTCTCTCTCTCTCTCTCTCTCTCTCTCTCTCTCTCTCTCTCCTATTCAAATGACTTAAACCAAACCTTATAAACTCATCAAATCGACTCAGGTCCGGACCTGACTCCACATGAAGAGCCATGTCCTATCGTCATATGGAGTCAGGTCCAGACCTGACCCCACATTAACAGCCAAGTCCTGTCGTCATATGGAGTCAGGTCAGGTTCGTGAGGCCAACATTGGTGAGAAGGGAAATTGGTGAGAGTATTAAGCTGGTTGTGCAAACTGTAGTTTGGACGAGAGAGAGAGAGAGAGAGAGTGAGTGAGAGTGAGGAAGGTGGTGGTGGGTGGGGCAGTCAGCTGATGTTGTTGTTGCCACGTTGCTGGCCAGTGGGAGGTGTTGCGGGTATTGGCAGGTGTTTTATGGCCACAGTGTGTCAGTGAAAAGTGTCCACAGTGACACAGTGTTGTTGCCTGGAGTGTCACTGAGGGTTAATAAAGGGTTGGGAGTGGACATGGACGAAGATGAGCCGTCCACTGTGGCACCACCGCGCACACACACACACACACCTCCCTCCCTCCGCCCCTCAGCCGCCTGCAGTTACACACATTTATACCTCTCTACCCACCATTCACGCTCTTATTACGCTCCCCACACCTGCTCAACGTAAGGTGCACGTGTGTAGGTAGGTGTGTGTCACACATGGAGAAGGTAAAGAGGCACTGTTGAAGTAGGAGCAACGAGATAACGAGTCAGGAGAGAGAGATTGAGGGTCCATCTAGTCAGCCACAATGTGGGAAGACTCACCAACAGAAAACGAGAATATTCAAACCCCAGACTCCACCACCCGACATTTTTCGCCACCTTTACCCGCCCATTTCTCCCAGCCCCGCCCACCTTCCCCCACAACTACGCCCACTATCAAATACACAATCAAAAACCCCACCCATTGCCACCCACCAACCCCCGCCCACTCTCTACACTACGCCCAACCACTACATAACAACCCACACATTGTGCATAAGGCCTGGGTCCCCTCTGGTATATAAAGCCAACAACTCCAACTATATAACCTATCTCCACAAATTAAACTCAAATTATTACACCCAGCGACACCCCACAAAACTCCCACCATACTAAGCCGCCAGCCATGCCTCCTCCATCCCACAACAGTTACCTCACTCACTCCACTCTTTCTTTACACCACTACATACATACATACACCAAGGATTGGGCTACACACATCTCCAAATGTATATATGTCAGCTAAGGCAGGAACACCTTCCTCACGCCCCCCCTCCCCCTCCCTTCTGCTCCAACTGTCACACATTTTCAAAATGATTTCTCTCTTTGTTTAATATTATATTGCTTAATATATATTAAATAATAACCTCCCTCTGTCTGTCTGCCTGTCTGTCTGTCTGTCTGTCTGTCTATCTGTCTGTCTATCTATCTGTCTATCTGTCTATCTATCTATCTATCTGTCTATCTATCTATCTATCTATCTATCTATCTGTCTATCTATCTATCTGTATCTGTCTATCTATCTGTCTATCTATCTATCTATCTATCTATCTATCTGTCTATCTGTCTATCTATCTATCTGTATCTGTCTATCTGTCTATCTATCTATCTATCTATCTATCTATCTGTCTATCTGTCTATCTATCTATCTATCTGTCTATCTGTCTATCTATCTGTCTATCTATCTATCTATCTATCTATCTATCTATCTATCTATCTATCTATCTATCTATCTATCTGTATCTGTCTATCTATCTGTCTATCTATCTGTCTATCTGTCTATCTATCTATCTATCTGTCTATCTGTCTATCTATCTATCTGTATCTGTCTATCTATCTATCTATCTGTCTATCTGTCTATCTATCTATCTATCTATCTGTCTATCTGTCTATCTGTCTATCTATCTGTCTATCTATCTATCTATCTGTCTATCTATCTGTCTATCTATCTGTCTATCTGTCTATCTATCTGTCTATCTATCTGTCTATCTATCTATCTGTCTATCTATCTATCTGTATCTGTCTATCTATCTGTCTATCTGTCTATCTATCTGTCTATCTGTCTATCTATCTGTCTATCTATCTGTCTATCTATCTATCTGTCTATCTATCTATCTGTATCTGTCTATCTATCTGTCTATCTGTCTATCTGTCTATCTATCTGTCTATCTGTCTATCTATCTATCTGTCTATCTGTCTATCTATCTATCTGTCTATCTGTCTATCTGTCTATCTATCTGTCTATCTATCTATCTGTTTATCTGTCTGTCTATCTGTCTATCTATCTGTCTATCTATCTGTCTATCTATCTGTCTATCTGTCTCTCTATCTGTCTATCTATCTGTCTGTCTATCTGTCTATCTATCTGTCTATCTGTCTATCTATCTATCTGTCTATCTGTCTATCTATCTATCTATCTGTCTATCTATCTGTCTATCTGTCTATCTATCTATCTGTCTATCTATCTGTCTATCTATCTGTCTATCTATTTGTCTATCTATCTGTCTATCTGTCTATCTATCTGTCTATCTGTCTATCTATCTATCTATCTGTCTATCTATCTGTCTATCTCTCTCTCTCTCTCTCTCTCTCTCTCTCTCTCTCTCTCTCTCTCTCTCTCTCTCTCTCTCTCTCTCTCTCTCTCTCTCTCTCCTATTCAAATGACTTAAACCAAACCTTATAAACTCATCAAATCGACTCAGGTCCGGACCTGACTCCACATGAAGAGCCATGTCCTATCGTCATATGGAGTCAGGTCCAGACCTGACCCCACATTAACAGCCAAGTCCTGTCGTCATATGGAGTCAGGTCAGGTTCGTGAGGCCAACATTGGTGAGAAGGGAAATTGGTGAGAGTATTAAGCTGGTTGTGCAAACTGTAGTTTGGACGAGAGAGAGAGAGAGAGAGAGTGAGTGAGAGTGAGGAAGGTGGTGGTGGGTGGGGCAGTCAGCTGATGTTGTTGTTGCCACGTTGCTGGCCAGTGGGAGGTGTTGCGGGTATTGGCAGGTGTTTTATGGCCACAGTGTGTCAGTGAAAAGTGTCCACAGTGACACAGTGTTGTTGCCTGGAGTGTCACTGAGGGTTAATAAAGGGTTGGGAGTGGACATGGACGAAGATGAGCCGTCCACTGTGGCACCACCGCGCACACACACACACACACCTCCCTCCCTCCGCCCCTCAGCCGCCTGCAGTTACACACATTTATACCTCTCTACCCACCATTCACGCTCTTATTACGCTCCCCACACCTGCTCAACGTAAGGTGCACGTGTGTAGGTAGGTGTGTGTCACACATGGAGAAGGTAAAGAGGCACTGTTGAAGTAGGAGCAACGAGATAACGAGTCAGGAGAGAGAGATTGAGGGTCCATCTAGTCAGCCACAATGTGGGAAGACTCACCAACAGAAAACGAGAATATTCAAACCCCAGACTCCACCACCCGACATTTTTCGCCACCTTTACCCGCCCATTTCTCCCAGCCCCGCCCACCTTCCCCCACAACTACGCCCACTATCAAATACACAATCAAAAACCCCACCCATTGCCACCCACCAACCCCCGCCCACTCTCTACACTACGCCCAACCACTACATAACAACCCACACATTGTGCATAAGGCCTGGGTCCCCTCTGGTATATAAAGCCAACAACTCCAACTATATAACCTATCTCCACAAATTAAACTCAAATTATTACACCCAGCGACACCCCACAAAACTCCCACCATACTAAGCCGCCAGCCATGCCTCCTCCATCCCACAACAGTTACCTCACTCACTCCACTCTTTCTTTACACCACTACATACATACATACACCAAGGATTGGGCTACACACATCTCCAAATGTATATATGTCAGCTAAGGCAGGAACACCTTCCTCACGCCCCCCCTCCCCCTCCCTTCTGCTCCAACTGTCACACATTTTCAAAATGATTTCTCTCTTTGTTTAATATTATATTGCTTAATATATATTAAATAATAACCTCCCTCTGTCTGTCTGCCTGTCTGTCTGTCTGTCTGTCTGTCTATCTGTCTGTCTATCTATCTGTCTATCTGTCTATCTATCTATCTATCTGTCTATCTATCTATCTATCTATCTATCTATCTGTCTATCTATCTATCTGTATCTGTCTATCTATCTGTCTATCTATCTATCTATCTATCTATCTATCTGTCTATCTGTCTATCTATCTATCTGTATCTGTCTATCTGTCTATCTATCTATCTATCTATCTATCTATCTATCTGTCTATCTGTCTATCTATCTATCTATCTGTCTATCTGTCTATCTATCTGTCTATCTATCTATCTATCTATCTATCTATCTATCTATCTATCTATCTATCTATCTATCTATCTGTATCTGTCTATCTATCTGTCTATCTATCTGTCTATCTGTCTATCTATCTATCTATCTGTCTATCTGTCTATCTATCTATCTGTATCTGTCTATCTATCTATCTATCTGTCTATCTGTCTATCTATCTATCTATCTATCTGTCTATCTGTCTATCTGTCTATCTATCTGTCTATCTATCTATCTATCTGTCTATCTATCTGTCTATCTATCTGTCTATCTGTCTATCTATCTGTCTATCTATCTGTCTATCTATCTATCTGTCTATCTATCTATCTGTATCTGTCTATCTATCTGTCTATCTGTCTATCTATCTGTCTATCTGTCTATCTATCTGTCTATCTATCTGTCTATCTATCTATCTGTCTATCTATCTATCTGTATCTGTCTATCTATCTGTCTATCTGTCTATCTGTCTATCTATCTGTCTATCTGTCTATCTATCTATCTGTCTATCTGTCTATCTATCTATCTGTCTATCTGTCTATCTGTCTATCTATCTGTCTATCTATCTATCTGTTTATCTGTCTGTCTATCTGTCTATCTATCTGTCTATCTATCTGTCTATCTGTCTCTCTATCTGTCTATCTATCTGTCTGTCTATCTGTCTATCTATCTGTCTATCTGTCTATCTATCTATCTGTCTATCTGTCTATCTATCTATCTATCTGTCTATCTATCTGTCTATCTGTCTATCTATCTATCTGTCTATCTATCTGTCTATCTATCTGTCTATCTATTTGTCTATCTATCTGTCTATCTGTCTATCTATCTGTCTATCTGTCTATCTATCTATCTATCTGTCTATCTATCTGTCTATCTCTCTCTCTCTCTCTCTCTCTCTCTCTCTCTCTCTCTCTCTCTCTCTCTCTCTCTCTCCTATTCAAATGACTTAAACCA
The DNA here is from genome assembly GCF_040958095.1 of Procambarus clarkii. Taxonomy (NCBI): domain Eukaryota; kingdom Metazoa; phylum Arthropoda; class Malacostraca; order Decapoda; family Cambaridae; genus Procambarus; species Procambarus clarkii. Next base: position 53,904 of record NW_027189939.1, read on the forward strand.
AACCTTATAAACTCATCAAATCGACTCAGGTCCGGACCTGACTCCACATGAAGAGCCATGTCCTATCGTCATATGGAGTCAGGTCCAGACCTGACCCCACATTAACAGCCAAGTCCTGTCGTCATATGGAGTCAGGTCAGGTTCGTGAGGCCAACATTGGTGAGAAGGGAAATTGGTGAGAGTATTAAGCTGGTTGTGCAAACTGTAGTTTGGACGAGAGAGAGAGAGAGAGAGAGTGAGTGAGAGTGAGGAAGGTGGTGGTGGGTGGGGCAGTCAGCTGATGTTGTTGTTGCCACGTTGCTGGCCAGTGGGAGGTGTTGCGGGTATTGGCAGGTGTTTTATGGCCACAGTGTGTCAGTGAAAAGTGTCCACAGTGACACAGTGTTGTTGCCTGGAGTGTCACTGAGGGTTAATAAAGGGTTGGGAGTGGACATGGACGAAGATGAGCCGTCCACTGTGGCACCACCGCGCACACACACACACACACCTCCCTCCCTCCGCCCCTCAGCCGCCTGCAGTTACACACATTTATACCTCTCTACCCACCATTCACGCTCTTATTACGCTCCCCACACCTGCTCAACGTAAGGTGCACGTGTGTAGGTAGGTGTGTGTCACACATGGAGAAGGTAAAGAGGCACTGTTGAAGTAGGAGCAACGAGATAACGAGTCAGGAGAGAGAGATTGAGGGTCCATCTAGTCAGCCACAATGTGGGAAGACTCACCAACAGAAAACGAGAATATTCAAACCCCAGACTCCACCACCCGACATTTTTCGCCACCTTTACCCGCCCATTTCTCCCAGCCCCGCCCACCTTCCCCCACAACTACGCCCACTATCAAATACACAATCAAAAACCCCACCCATTGCCACCCACCAACCCCCGCCCACTCTCTACACTACGCCCAACCACTACATAACAACCCACACATTGTGCATAAGGCCTGGGTCCCCTCTGGTATATAAAGCCAACAACTCCAACTATATAACCTATCTCCACAAATTAAACTCAAATTATTACACCCAGCGACACCCCACAAAACTCCCACCATACTAAGCCGCCAGCCATGCCTCCTCCATCCCACAACAGTTACCTCACTCACTCCACTCTTTCTTTACACCACTACATACATACATACACCAAGGATTGGGCTACACACATCTCCAAATGTATATATGTCAGCTAAGGCAGGAACACCTTCCTCACGCCCCCCCTCCCCCTCCCTTCTGCTCCAACTGTCACACATTTTCAAAATGATTTCTCTCTTTGTTTAATATTATATTGCTTAATATATATTAAATAATAACCTCCCTCTGTCTGTCTGCCTGTCTGTCTGTCTGTCTGTCTGTCTATCTGTCTGTCTATCTATCTGTCTATCTGTCTATCTATCTATCTATCTGTCTATCTATCTATCTATCTATCTATCTATCTGTCTATCTATCTATCTGTATCTGTCTATCTATCTGTCTATCTATCTATCTATCTATCTATCTATCTGTCTATCTGTCTATCTATCTATCTGTATCTGTCTATCTGTCTATCTATCTATCTATCTATCTATCTATCTATCTGTCTATCTGTCTATCTATCTATCTATCTGTCTATCTGTCTATCTATCTGTCTATCTATCTATCTATCTATCTATCTATCTATCTATCTATCTATCTATCTGTATCTGTCTATCTATCTGTCTATCTATCTGTCTATCTGTCTATCTATCTATCTATCTGTCTATCTGTCTATCTATCTATCTGTATCTGTCTATCTATCTATCTATCTGTCTATCTGTCTATCTATCTATCTATCTATCTGTCTATCTGTCTATCTGTCTATCTATCTGTCTATCTATCTATCTGTCTATCTATCTGTCTATCTATCTGTCTATCTGTCTATCTATCTGTCTATCTATCTGTCTATCTATCTATCTGTCTATCTATCTATCTGTATCTGTCTATCTATCTGTCTATCTGTCTATCTATCTGTCTATCTGTCTATCTATCTGTCTATCTATCTGTCTATCTATCTATCTGTCTATCTATCTATCTGTATCTGTCTATCTATCTGTCTATCTGTCTATCTGTCTATCTATCTGTCTATCTGTCTATCTATCTATCTGTCTATCTGTCTATCTATCTATCTGTCTATCTGTCTATCTGTCTATCTATCTGTCTATCTATCTATCTGTTTATCTGTCTGTCTATCTGTCTATCTATCTGTCTATCTATCTGTCTATCTATCTGTCTATCTGTCTCTCTATCTGTCTATCTATCTGTCTGTCTATCTGTCTATCTATCTGTCTATCTGTCTATCTATCTATCTGTCTATCTGTCTATCTATCTATCTATCTGTCTATCTATCTGTCTATCTGTCTATCTATCTATCTGTCTATCTATCTGTCTATCTATCTGTCTATCTATTTGTCTATCTATCTGTCTATCTGTCTATCTATCTGTCTATCTGTCTATCTATCTATCTATCTGTCTATCTATCTGTCTATCTCTCTCTCTCTCTCTCTCTCTCTCTCTCTCTCTCTCTCTCTCTCTCTCTCTCTCTCTCTCTCTCTCTCTCTCTCTCCTATTCAAATGACTTAAACCAAACCTTATAAACTCATCAAATCGACTCAGGTCCGGACCTGACTCCACATGAAGAGCCATGTCCTATCGTCATATGGAGTCAGGTCCAGACCTGACCCCACATTAACAGCCAAGTCCTGTCGTCATATGGAGTCAGGTCAGGTTCGTGAGGCCAACATTGGTGAGAAGGGAAATTGGTGAGAGTATTAAGCTGGTTGTGCAAACTGTAGTTTGGACGAGAGAGAGAGAGAGAGAGAGTGAGTGAGAGTGAGGAAGGTGGTGGTGGGTGGGGCAGTCAGCTGATGTTGTTGTTGCCACGTTGCTGGCCAGTGGGAGGTGTTGCGGGTATTGGCAGGTGTTTTATGGCCACAGTGTGTCAGTGAAAAGTGTCCACAGTGACACAGTGTTGTTGCCTGGAGTGTCACTGAGGGTTAATAAAGGGTTGGGAGTGGACATGGACGAAGATGAGCCGTCCACTGTGGCACCACCGCGCACACACACACACACACCTCCCTCCCTCCGCCCCTCAGCCGCCTGCAGTTACACACATTTATACCTCTCTACCCACCATTCACGCTCTTATTACGCTCCCCACACCTGCTCAACGTAAGGTGCACGTGTGTAGGTAGGTGTGTGTCACACATGGAGAAGGTAAAGAGGCACTGTTGAAGTAGGAGCAACGAGATAACGAGTCAGGAGAGAGAGATTGAGGGTCCATCTAGTCAGCCACAATGTGGGAAGACTCACCAACAGAAAACGAGAATATTCAAACCCCAGACTCCACCACCCGACATTTTTCGCCACCTTTACCCGCCCATTTCTCCCAGCCCCGCCCACCTTCCCCCACAACTACGCCCACTATCAAATACACAATCAAAAACCCCACCCATTGCCACCCACCAACCCCCGCCCACTCTCTACACTACGCCCAACCACTACATAACAACCCACACATTGTGCATAAGGCCTGGGTCCCCTCTGGTATATAAAGCCAACAACTCCAACTATATAACCTATCTCCACAAATTAAACTCAAATTATTACACCCAGCGACACCCCACAAAACTCCCACCATACTAAGCCGCCAGCCATGCCTCCTCCATCCCACAACAGTTACCTCACTCACTCCACTCTTTCTTTACACCACTACATACATACATACACCAAGGATTGGGCTACACACATCTCCAAATGTATATATGTCAGCTAAGGCAGGAACACCTTCCTCACGCCCCCCCTCCCCCTCCCTTCTGCTCCAACTGTCACACATTTTCAAAATGATTTCTCTCTTTGTTTAATATTATATTGCTTAATATATATTAAATAATAACCTCCCTCTGTCTGTCTGCCTGTCTGTCTGTCTGTCTGTCTGTCTATCTGTCTGTCTATCTATCTGTCTATCTGTCTATCTATCTATCTATCTGTCTATCTATCTATCTATCTATCTATCTATCTATCTGTCTATCTATCTATCTGTATCTGTCTATCTATCTGTCTATCTATCTATCTATCTATCTATCTGTCTATCTGTCTATCTATCTATCTGTATCTGTCTATCTGTCTATCTATCTATCTATCTATCTATCTATCTATCTGTCTATCTGTCTATCTATCTATCTATCTGTCTATCTGTCTATCTATCTGTCTATCTATCTATCTATCTATCTATCTATCTATCTATCTATCTATCTATCTGTATCTGTCTATCTATCTGTCTATCTATCTGTCTATCTGTCTATCTATCTATCTATCTGTCTATCTGTCTATCTATCTATCTGTATCTGTCTATCTATCTATCTATCTGTCTATCTGTCTATCTATCTATCTATCTATCTGTCTATCTGTCTATCTGTCTATCTATCTGTCTATCTATCTATCTATCTGTCTATCTATCTGTCTATCTATCTGTCTATCTGTCTATCTATCTGTCTATCTATCTGTCTATCTATCTATCTGTCTATCTATCTATCTGTATCTGTCTATCTATCTGTCTATCTGTCTATCTATCTGTCTATCTGTCTATCTATCTGTCTATCTATCTGTCTATCTATCTATCTGTCTATCTATCTATCTGTATCTGTCTATCTATCTGTCTATCTGTCTATCTATCTGTCTATCTGTCTATCTATCTATCTGTCTATCTGTCTATCTATCTATCTGTCTATCTGTCTATCTGTCTATCTATCTGTCTATCTATCTATCTGTTTATCTGTCTGTCTATCTGTCTATCTATCTGTCTATCTATCTGTCTATCTATCTGTCTATCTGTCTCTCTATCTGTCTATCTATCTGTCTGTCTATCTGTCTATCTATCTGTCTATCTGTCTATCTATCTATCTGTCTATCTGTCTATCTATCTATCTATCTGTCTATCTATCTGTCTATCTGTCTATCTATCTATCTATCTGTCTATCTATCTGTCTATCTATTTGTCTATCTATCTGTCTATCTGTCTATCTATCTGTCTATCTGTCTATCTATCTATCTATCTGTCTATCTATCTGTCTATCTCTCTCTCTCTCTCTCTCTCTCTCTCTCTCTCTCTCTCTCTCTCTCTCTCTCTCTCTCTCTCTCTCTCTCTCTCTCTCTCTCCTATTCAAATGACTTAAACCAAACCTTATAAACTCATCAAATCGACTCAGGTCCGGACCTGACTCCACATGAAGAGCCATGTCCTATCGTCATATGGAGTCAGGTCCAGACCTGACCCCACATTAACAGCCAAGTCCTGTCGTCATATGGAGTCAGGTCAGGTTCGTGAGGCCAACATTGGTGAGAAGGGAAATTGGTGAGAGTATTAAGCTGGTTGTGCAAACTGTAGTTTGGACGAGAGAGAGAGAGAGAGAGAGTGAGTGAGAGTGAGGAAGGTGGTGGTGGGTGGGGCAGTCAGCTGATGTTGTTGTTGCCACGTTGCTGGCCAGTGGGAGGTGTTGCGGGTATTGGCAGGTGTTTTATGGCCACAGTGTGTCAGTGAAAAGTGTCCACAGTGACACAGTGTTGTTGCCTGGAGTGTCACTGAGGGTTAATAAAGGGTTGGGAGTGGACATGGACGAAGATGAGCCGTCCACTGTGGCACCACCGCGCACACACACACACACACCTCCCTCCCTCCGCCCCTCAGCCGCCTGCAGTTACACACATTTATACCTCTCTACCCACCATTCACGCTCTTATTACGCTCCCCACACCTGCTCAACGTAAGGTGCACGTGTGTAGGTAGGTGTGTGTCACACATGGAGAAGGTAAAGAGGCACTGTTGAAGTAGGAGCAACGAGATAACGAGTCAGGAGAGAGAGATTGAGGGTCCATCTAGTCAGCCACAATGTGGGAAGACTCACCAACAGAAAACGAGAATATTCAAACCCCAGACTCCACCACCCGACATTTTTCGCCACCTTTACCCGCCCATTTCTCCCAGCCCCGCCCACCTTCCCCCACAACTACGCCCACTATCAAATACACAATCAAAAACCCCACCCATTGCCACCCACCAACCCCCGCCCACTCTCTACACTACGCCCAACCACTACATAACAACCCACACATTGTGCATAAGGCCTGGGTCCCCTCTGGTATATAAAGCCAACAACTCCAACTATATAACCTATCTCCACAAATTAAACTCAAATTATTACACCCAGCGACACCCCACAAAACTCCCACCATACTAAGCCGCCAGCCATGCCTCCTCCATCCCACAACAGTTACCTCACTCACTCCACTCTTTCTTTACACCACTACATACATACATACACCAAGGATTGGGCTACACACATCTCCAAATGTATATATGTCAGCTAAGGCAGGAACACCTTCCTCACGCCCCCCCTCCCCCCTCCCTTCTGCTCCAACTGTCACACATTTTCAAAATGATTTCTCTCTTTGTTTAATATTATATTGCTTAATATATATTAAATAATAACCTCCCTCTGTCTGTCTGCCTGTCTGTCTGTCTGTCTGTCTGTCTATCTGTCTGTCTATCTATCTGTCTATCTGTCTATCTATCTATCTGTCTGTCTATCTATCTATCTATCTATCTATCTATCTGTCTATCTATCTATCTGTATCTGTCTATCTATCTGTCTATCTATCTATCTATCTATCTATCTGTCTATCTGTCTATCTATCTATCTGTATCTGTCTATCTGTCTATCTATCTATCTATCTATCTATCTATCTATCTGTCTATCTGTCTATCTATCTATCTATCTGTCTATCTGTCTATCTATCTGTCTATCTATCTATCTATCTATCTATCTATCTATCTATCTATCTATCTATCTATCTGTATCTGTCTATCTATCTGTCTATCTATCTGTCTATCTGTCTATCTATCTATCTATCTGTCTATCTGTCTATCTATCTATCTGTATCTGTCTATCTATCTATCTATCTGTCTATCTGTCTATCTATCTATCTATCTATCTGTCTATCTGTCTATCTGTCTATCTATCTGTCTATCTATCTATCTATCTGTCTATCTATCTGTCTATCTATCTGTCTATCTGTCTATCTATCTGTCTATCTATCTGTCTATCTATCTATCTGTCTATCTATCTATCTGTATCTGTCTATCTATCTGTCTATCTGTCTATCTATCTGTCTATCTGTCTATCTATCTGTCTATCTATCTGTCTATCTATCTATCTGTCTATCTATCTATCTGTATCTGTCTATCTATCTGTCTATCTGTCTATCTGTCTATCTATCTGTCTATCTGTCTATCTATCTATCTGTCTATCTGTCTATCTATCTATCTGTCTATCTGTCTATCTGTCTATCTATCTGTCTATCTATCTATCTGTTTATCTGTCTGTCTATCTGTCTATCTATCTGTCTATCTATCTGTCTATCTATCTGTCTATCTGTCTCTCTATCTGTCTATCTATCTGTCTGTCTATCTGTCTATCTATCTGTCTATCTGTCTATCTATCTATCTGTCTATCTGTCTATCTATCTATCTATCTGTCTATCTATCTGTCTATCTGTCTATCTATCTATCTGTCTATCTATCTGTCTATCTATCTGTCTATCTATTTGTCTATCTATCTGTCTATCTGTCTATCTATCTGTCTATCTGTCTATCTATCTATCTATCTGTCTATCTATCTGTCTATCTCTCTCTCTCTCTCTCTCTCTCTCTCTCTCTCTCTCTCTCTCTCTCTTCTCTCTCTCTCTCTCTCCTCTCTCTCTCTCTCTCTCTCTCCTATTCAAATGACTTAAACCAAACCTTATAAACTCATCAAATCGACTCAGGTCCGGACCTGACTCCACATGAAGAGCCATGTCCTATCGTCATATGGAGTCAGGTCCAGACCTGACCCCACATTAACAGCCAAGTCCTGTCGTCATATGGAGTCAGGTCAGGTTCGTGAGGCCAACATGGTGAGAAGGGAAATTGGTGAGAGTATTAAGCTGGTTGTGCAAACTGTAGTTTGGACGAGAGAGAGAGAGAGAGAGAGTGAGTGAGAGTGAGGAAGGTGGTGGTGGGTGGGGCAGTCAGCTGATGTTGTTGTTGCCACGTTGCTGGCCAGTGGGAGGTGTTGCGGGTATTGGCAGGTGTTTTATGGCCACAGTGTGTCAGTGAAAAGTGTCCACAGTGACACAGTGTTGTTGCCTGGAGTGTCACTGATGGTTAATAAAGGGTTGGGAGTGGACATGGACGAAGATGAGCCGTCCACTGTGGCACCACCGCGCACACACACACACACAACCTCCCTCCCTCCGCCCCTCAGCCGCCTGCAGTTACACACATTTATACCTCTCTACCCACCATTCACGCTCTTATTACGCTCCCCACACCTGCTCAACGTAAGGTGCACGTGTGTAGGTAGGTGTGTGTCACACATGGAGAAGGTAAAGAGGCACTGTTGAAGTAGGAGCAACGAGATAACGAGTCAGGAGAGAGAGATTGAGGGTCCATCTAGTCAGCCACAATGTGGGAAGACTCACCAACAGAAACGAGAATATTCAAACCCCAGACTCCACCACCCGACATTTTTCGCCACCTTTACCCGCCCATTTCTCCCAGCCCCGCCCACCTTCCCCCACAACTACGCCCACTATCAAATACACAATCAAAAACCCCACCCATTGCCACCCACCAACCCCCGCCCACTCTCTACACTACGCCCAACCACTACATAACAACCCACACATTGTGCATAAGGCCTGGGTCCCCTCTGGTATATAAAGCCAACAACTCCAACTACTATAACCTATCTCCACAATTAAACTCAAATTATTACACCCAGCGACACCCACAAAACTCCACCATACTAAGCCGCCAGCACATGCCTCCTCCATCCACAACAGTTACCTCACTCACTCCACTCTTCTTTACACCACTACATACATACATACACCAAGGATTGGGCTACACACATCTCCAATGTATATATGTCAGCTAAGGCAGGAACACCTTCCTCACGCCCCCCCTCCCACTCCCTTCTGCTCCAACTGTCACACATTTTCAAAATGATTCTCTCTTTGTTTAATATTATATTGCTTAATATATATTAAATAATAACCTCCCTCTGTCTGTCTGACCTGTCTGTCTGTCTGTCTGTCTGTCTATCTGTCTGTCTATCTATCTGTCTATCTGTCTATCTATCTATCTATCTGTCTATCTATCTATCTATCTATCTATCTATCTGTCTATCTATCTATCTGTATCTGTCTATCTATCTGTCTATCTATCTATCTATCTATCTATTCTGTCTATCTGTCTATCTATCTATCTGTATCTGTCTATCTGTCTATCTATCTATCTATCTATCTATCTATCTGTCTATCTGTCTATCTATCTATCTATCTGTCTATCTGTCTATCTATCTGTCTATCTATCTATCTATCTATCTATCTATCTATCTAATCTATCTATCTATCTATCTGTATCTGTCTATCTATCTGTCTATCTATCTGTCTATCTGTCTATCTATCTATCTATCTGTCTATCTGTCTATCTATCTATCTGTATCTGTCTATCTATCTATCTATCTGTCTATCTGTCTATCTATCTATCTATCTGTCTATCTGTCTATCTGTCTATCTATCTGTCTATCTATCTATCTATCTGTCTATCTATCTGTCTATCTATCTGTCTATCTGTCTATCTATCTGTCTATCTATCTGTCTATCTATCTATCTGTCTATCTATCTATCTGTATCTGTCTATCTATCTGTCTATCTGTCTATCTATCTGTCTATCTGTCTATCTATCTGTCTATCTATCTGTCTATCTATCTATCTGTCTATCTATCTATCTGTATCTGTCTATCTATCTGTCTATCTGTCTATCTGTCTATCTATCTGTCTATCTGTCTATCTATCTATCTGTCTATCTGTCTATCTATCTATCTGTCTATCTGTCTATCTGTCTATCTATCTGTCTATCTATCTATCTGTTTATCTGTCTGTCTATCTGTCTATCTATCTGTCTATCTATCTGTCTATCTATCTGTCTATCTGTCTCTCTATCTGTCTATCTATCTGTCTGTCTATCTGTCTATCTATCTGTCTATCTGTCTATCTATCTATCTGTCTATCTGTCTATCTATCTATCTATCTGTCTATCTATCTGTCTATCTGTCTATCTATCTATCTGTCTATCTATCTGTCTATCTATCTGTCTATCTATTTGTCTATCTATCTGTCTATCTGTCTATCTATCTGTCTATCTGTCTATCTATCTATCTATCTGTCTATCTATCTGTCTATCTCTCTCTCTCTCTCTCTCTCTCTCTCTCTCTCTCTCTCTCTCTCTCTCTCTCTCTCTCTCTCTCTCTCCTATTCAAATGACTTAAACCAAACCTTATAAACTCATCAAATCGACTCAGGTCCGGACCTGACTCCACATGAAGAGCCATGTCCTATCGTCATATGGAGTCAGGTCCAGACCTGACCCCACATTAACAGCCAAGTCCTGTCGTCATATGGAGTCAGGTCAGGTTCGTGAGGCCAACATTGGTGAGAAGGGAAATTGGTGAGAGTATTAAGCTGGTTGTGCAAACTGTAGTTTGGACGAGAGAGAGAGAGATGAGTGAGAGTGAGGAAGGTGGTGGTGGGTGGGGCAGTCAGCTGATGTTGTTGTTGCCACGTTGCTGGCCAGTGGGAGGTGTTGCGGGTATTGGCAGGTGTTTTATGGCCACAGTGTGTCAGTGAAAAGTGTCCACAGTGACACAGTGTTGTTGCCTGGAGTGTCACTGAGGGTTAATAAAGGGTTGGGAGTGGACATGGACGAAGATGAGCCGTCCACTGTGGCACCACCGCGCACACACACACACACACCTCCCTCCCTCCGCCCCTCAGCCGCCTGCAGTTACACACATTTATACCTCTCTACCCACCATTCACGCTCTTATTACGCTCCCCACACCTGCTCAACGTAAGGTGCACGTGTGTAGGTAGGTGTGTGTCACACATGGAGAAGGTAAAGAGGCACTGTTGAAGTAGGAGCAACGAGATAACGAGTCAGGAGAGAGAGATTGAGGGTCCATCTAGTCAGCCACAATGTGGGAAGACTCACCAACAGAAAACGAGAATATTCAAACCCCAGACTCCACCACCCGACATTTTTCGCCACCTTTACCCGCCCATTTCTCCCAGCCCCGCCACCTTCCCCACAACTACGCCCACTATCAAATACACAATCAAAAACCCCACCCATTGCCACCCACCAACCCCCGCCCACTCTCTACACTACGCCCAACCACTACATAACAACCCACACATTGTGCATAAGGCCTGGGTCCCCTCTGGTATATAAAGCCAACAACTCCAACTATATAACCTATCTCCACAAATTAAACTCAAATTATTACACCCAGCGACACCCCACAAAACTCCCACCATACTAAGCCGCCAGCCATGCCTCCTCCATCCCACAACAGTTACCTCACTCACTCCACTCTTTCTTTACACCACTACATACATACATACACCAAGGATTGGGCTACACACATCTCCAAATGTATATATGTCAGCTAAGGCAGGAACACCTTCCTCACGCCCCCCCTCCCCCTCCCTTCTGCTCCAACTGTCACACATTTTCAAAATGATTTCTCTCTTTGTTTAATATTATATTGCTTAATATATATTAAATAATAACCTCCCTCTGTCTGTCTGCCTGTCTGTCTGTCTGTCTGTCTGTCTATCTGTCTGTCTATCTATCTGTCTATCTGTCTATCTATCTATCTATCTGTCTATCTATCTATCTATCTATCTATCTATCTGTCTATCTATCTATCTGTATCTGTCTATCTATCTGTCTATCTATCTATCTATCTATCTATCTGTCTATCTGTCTATCTATCTATCTGTATCTGTCTATCTGTCTATCTATCTATCTATCTATCTATCTATCTATCTGTCTATCTGTCTATCTATCTATCTATCTGTCTATCTGTCTATCTATCTGTCTATCTATCTATCTATCTATCTATCTATCTATCTATCTATCTATCTATCTATCTGTATCTGTCTATCTATCTGTCTATCTATCTGTCTATCTGTCTATCTATCTATCTATCTGTCTATCTGTCTATCTATCTATCTGTATCTGTCTATCTATCTATCTATCTGTCTATCTGTCTATCTATCTATCTATCTATCTGTCTATCTGTCTATCTGTCTATCTATCTGTCTATCTATCTATCTATCTGTCTATCTATCTGTCTATCTATCTGTCTATCTGTCTATCTATCTGTCTATCTATCTGTCTATCTATCTATCTGTCTATCTATCTATCTGTATCTGTCTATCTATCTGTCTATCTGTCTATCTATCTGTCTATCTGTCTATCTATCTGTCTATCTATCTGTCTATCTATCTATCTGTCTATCTATCTATCTGTATCTGTCTATCTATCTGTCTATCTGTCTATCTGTCTATCTATCTGTCTATCTGTCTATCTATCTATCTGTCTATCTGTCTATCTATCTATCTGTCTATCTGTCTATCTGTCTATCTATCTGTCTATCTATCTATCTGTTTATCTGTCTGTCTATCTGTCTATCTATCTGTCTATCTATCTGTCTATCTATCTGTCTATCTGTCTCTCTATCTGTCTATCTATCTGTCTGTCTATCTGTCTATCTATCTGTCTATCTGTCTATCTATCTATCTGTCTATCTGTCTATCTATCTATCTATCTGTCTATCTATCTGTCTATCTGTCTATCTATCTATCTGTCTATCTATCTGTCTATCTATCTGTCTATCTATTTGTCTATCTATCTGTCTATCTGTCTATCTATCTGTCTATCTGTCTATCTATCTATCTATCTGTCTATCTATCTGTCTATCTCTCTCTCTCTCTCTCTCTCTCTCTCTCTCTCTCTCTCTCTCTCTCTCTCTCTCTCTCTATTCAAATGACTTAAACCAAACCTTATAAACTCATCAAATCGACTCAGGTCCGGACCTGACTCCACATGAAGAGCCATGTCCTATCGTCATATGGAGTCAGGTCCAGACCTGACCCCACATTAACAGCCAAGTCCTGTCGTCATATGGAGTCAGGTCAGGTTCGTGAGGCCAACATTGGTGAGAAGGGAAATTGGTGAGAGTATTAAGCTGGTTGTGCAAACTGTAGTTTGGACGAGAGAGAGAGAGAGAGAGAGTGAGTGAGAGTGAGGAAGGTGGTGGTGGGTGGGGCAGTCAGCTGATGTTGTTGTTGCCACGTTGCTGGCCAGTGGGAGGTGTTGCGGGTATTGGCAGGTGTTTTATGGCCACAGTGTGTCAGTGAAAAGTGTCCACAGTGACACAGTGTTGTTGCCTGGAGTGTCACTGAGGGTTAATAAAGGGTTGGGAGTGGACATGGACGAAGATGAGCCGTCCACTGTGGCACCACCGCGCACACACACACACACCTCCCTCCCTCCGCCCCTCAGCCGCCTGCAGTTACACACATTTATACCTCTCTACCCACCATTCACGCTCTTATTACGCTCCCCACACCTGCTCAACGTAAGGTGCACGTGTGTAGGTAGGTGTGTGTCACACATGGAGAAGGTAAAGAGGCACTGTTGAAGTAGGAGCAACGAGATAACGAGTCAGGAGAGAGAGATTGAGGGTCCATCTAGTCAGCCACAATGTGGGAAGACTCACCAACAGAAAACGAGAATATTCAAACCCCAGACTCCACCACCCGACATTTTTCGCCACCTTTACCCGCCCATTTCTCCCAGCCCCGCCCACCTTCCCCCACAACTACGCCCACTATCAAATACACAATCAAAAACCCCACCCATTGCCACCCACCAACCCCCGCCCACTCTCTACACTACGCCCAACCACTACATAACAACCCACACATTGTGCATAAGGCCTGGGTCCCCTCTGGTATATAAAGCCAACAACTCCAACTATATAACCTATCTCCACAAATTAAACTCAAATTATTACACCCAGCGACACCCCACAAAACTCCCACCATACTAAGCCGCCAGCCATGCCTCCTCCATCCCACAACAGTTACCTCACTCACTCCACTCTTTCTTTACACCACTACATACATACATACACCAAGGATTGGGCTACACACATCTCCAAATGTATATATGTCAGCTAAGGCAGGAACACCTTCCTCACGCCCCCCCTCCCCCTCCCTTCTGCTCCAACTGTCACACATTTTCAAAATGATTTCTCTCTTTGTTTAATATTATATTGCTTAATATATATTAAATAATAACCTCCCTCTGTCTGTCTGCCTGTCTGTCTGTCTGTCTGTCTGTCTATCTGTCTGTCTATCTATCTGTCTATCTGTCTATCTATCTATCTATCTGTCTATCTATCTATCTATCTATCTATCTATCTGTCTATCTATCTATCTGTATCTGTCTATCTATCTGTCTATCTATCTATCTATCTATCTATCTGTCTATCTGTCTATCTATCTATCTGTATCTGTCTATCTGTCTATCTATCTATCTATCTATCTATCTATCTATCTGTCTATCTGTCTATCTATCTATCTATCTGTCTATCTGTCTATCTATCTGTCTA
>NW_027189940.1:0-68138 GCF_040958095.1 Procambarus clarkii
CAAAAGATAATTTGGGAGAGGTTAAGGGAAAGGAATGATGTTTGGTGGCCTTGAAAGCTTTGGAAGGGAGGGGGTTGCCAGTTATGAAATAAAATTGTTATTTTTTAAGATATGATATATATGCAAAAGACGTTGCGAGATATAGTAAGAAAGTGTTTCTGACTGAGGTTAGGTACTGTGTGATTGACTTGTATGTGGGGAAAAAGAATACTTATTAGAAAATTAGATAATCTTTAGAAATATTTCTTTGCAAATTAATGTGTAAAAAGCCTATGGTTATCGTACCTTAAACAAACACACGTGAGCACAGTTAGTCCACGGGATTCAGAGTGAGAGTGAACAGCGTAATAGTAACAAAAAATGTGACAATGGGAAACTATGTCATTCAAACGTTAACCATATAAATTACTGTAACACTAACCGAGCGTCCACATACATATTCCAATCAATTTATGATAACCATTTTAGGGTTGGTTAGAATCGGTTATATATCTACGTTAGTTTTTGACTCAAATGAAAAGAACTTAACTCATACATAATGAAATGGATAGTTTATCATTTCATAAGAAAAATACTCGAAAAACTAATAAATTCAGGAAAACTTGCTTATTAGGCAAATCGTGCCTTGCATACTAGGCCAGGAAGTACGCTCTGTCTACTAGGTACGATATATATATATATATATATATATATATATATATATATATATATTATATATATATATATATATATATATATATATATTATATATATATGTCGTACCTAGTAGCCAGAACGCACTTCTCAGCCTACTATGCAAGGCCCGATTTGCCTAATAAGCCAAGTTTTCCTGAATTAATATATTTTCTCTAATTTTTTTATTATGAAATGAAAAATCTACCCATTTCATTATGTATGAGGTCTATTTTTTTTATTGGAGTTAAAATTAACGTAGATATATGACAGAACCTAACCAACCCTACCTAACCTAACCTAACCTATCTCTATAGGTTAGGTTAGGTTAGGTAGCGGAAAAAGTTAGGTTAGGTTAGGTTAGGTAGGTTAGGTAGTCGAAAAAACATTAATTCATGAAAACTTGGCGTATTAGGCAAATCGGGCCTTGCATAGTAGGCTGAGAAGTGTGTTCTGGCTACTAGGTACGACATATATATATATATATATATATATATATATATATATGTCGTACCTAGTAGCCAGAACGCACTTCTCAGCCTACTATGCAAGGCCCGATTTGCCCAATAAGCAAAGTTTTACTGAATTTATATATTTTCTCTAATTTTTTTCTTATGAAATGATAAAGCTACCCATTTCATTATGTATGAGGTCATTTTTTGTTTATTGGAGTTAAAATTAACGTAGATATATGACCGAACCTAACCAACCCTACCTAACCTTACCTAACCTATCTTTATAGGTTAGGTTGGGTTAGGTAGCCGAAAAAGTTAGGTTAGGTTAGGTTAGGTAGGTTAGGTAGTCGAAAAACAATTAATTCATGAAAACTTGGCTTATTAGGCAAATCGAGCCTTGCATAGTAGGCTGAGAAGTGCGTTCTGGCTACTAGGTACGACATATATATATATATATATATAATATATATATATATATATATATATATATGTCGTTCCTAGTAGCCAGAACGCACTTCTCGGTCTACTATTCAAGGCCCGATTTGCCTAATAAGCCAAGTTTTCCTGAATTAATATATTTTTTCTAATTTTTTTCTTAAGAAATGATAAAGCTACCCATTTCATTATGTATGAGGTCAATTTTTTTTTTTATTAGAGTTAAAAATATCGTATATATATGACCGAACCTAACCAACCCTACCTAACCTAACCTAACCTAACCTATCTTTATAGGTTAGGTTAGGATAGGTAGCGGAAAAAAGTAGGTTAGGTTAGGTTGCCAAAAACAATTAATTCATGAAAACTTGGCTTATTAGGCAAATCAGGCTTTGCATAGTAGGCTGAGAAGTGCGTTCTGGCTACTAGGTACGACATATACATATATATATATATATATATATATATATATATGCAGAATAACCACATATGAAAAATAGAAAATGCTTAACGCGTTTTCGGCTAATTCGCCTTCATCAGAGCAAAGTAGAATGAGGATAAGATTGCTGATCAGACCTTTATATCCGCCTGGGCAGAACACCTGACCACCAAAAATAAGTGGAGGAAAGGAATTATAAGAAAGAAGGTAATTGCAGAAGGCCAAACATTTGGCATGGCGATGGGTAATCCCCTCTCCCCTGTTTTGAGCAATCTGTACATGGAATGTTTCGAAACAAATATCCTTCCCAGGATTTTACCCTCAAATTTGCTTTGGTACAGGTACGTTGACGATATTTTGTGCCTGTGGCCGGTTAATCATGACGAAACTGATTTTCTCAATCAAATCAATTCGCTGGTTCCGTCAATTAAATTCACAATTGAGAACGAAGTGAATGGTGTTCTGCCTTTTTTAGACATCATGATTCATAGAATTGGTAGAAGTTTCAAATTCAATGTGTATAGGAAACCTACCAATGTGTGCTCGTATGTACATTTCTATTCAAATCATCATGTTCAGGTCAAGCGGGCAGTTTTTTCTGGTATGTTTCTCAGAGCACTGAGAGTTTGTAGTCCGGAATTTTTCGATGAAGAAATAGCAAATATATTTGAAATTGGGAAGAAGTTAAAATACCCAAAATCGATCTTGGATCTTGCGTTTGGTCAAGCAAAAGGACTTTCTACAAACAGACTACTAAGTCGAAACCAGAACTGAAAAATTCGTTGGTATTACCATATTCTGAGGGTCTAGTAAATCTTGCCCCAGCCCTGAAGAACCTTAATATTAATCTAGTGTTCAAAAATGATAATACAGTTAAGTCCATGTTAATTAAGAACTCGCCCTCGTCTGTAGCAGGTTGTGTGTATTCCATCCCTTGTAATGAGTGTGCATGTGTTTACATCGGCCAGACAGGTAAAACTCTTTCCTCACGTTTAAAACAGCATTCATACGCTATTCGTACAGCCCAGCAATCCAGTGCATTGTATTTACATTCCAGTTTATGTAATCATTCTATCGACTTCACAGGGGCAAAATGTATTGTTAAAAGTAAGGATTTTGTTGAACGAAACGTGATCGAGTCTGCTCTGATCAAACATTGTAACAACAGCCTTAATGTGAGCCCGGTATGTACAAGTTGGATCCCTATTTAAGCCTCAATATAGCACGTCAAAACAATATAGCAATCATTTAAACACGTATGGCACTTGGAGATATTAATAGGAGCTGCCTTGTATGGGCCAATAGGCCTTCTGCACCTTCTTTCTTATAATTCCTTTCCTCCACTTATTTTTGGTGGTCAGGTGTTCTGCCCAGGCGGATATAAAGGTCTGATCAGCAATCTTATCCTCATTCTACTTTGCTCTGATGAAGGCGAATTAGCCGAAAACGCGTTAAGCATTTTCTATTTTTCATATGTGGTTATTCTGCATACTTGGATCAGTGTTTTTGTGATCATTGTTGCATATATATATATATATATATATATATATATATATATATATATATTTATATATATTATTTTTTTAATATGTTATATTTATAAATATATATGTATATTTAAATATTGATATATACCTGTGGGTCCAGGAGGCCATCTGTGTCCCCTCAGTTGGTCTCCCTTATCACAGTTTGTGTCTATGGATGTGTGTCTGTGTGTGAGTGTGTTTATCCCTGTGAGTGTCCGGGTGAGTGTGAGTGCCCCTGTGAGTGTCCGTGTGCGTGTGTGTCCGGTTATACCTGTGGATCCACGAGGCCATCTGTGTCCCCTCAGATGGTCTCCCTTATCACAGTCTATGGGTGTGTGTGTGTGAGTATGAGTGTCCCTGTGAGTGTTCGGGTGAGGGTGTGTGTGTGAGTGTCCGGGTTTATGTGAGGTTTGGTTCCAGGAAACATCCTCCCCCCCCCCTCCCCATATCTCCTCCCTATTCCCACCGTGGGTTCGAATCCCAGGTGATTAGACCTGCCCTAGGTCAATGGATCCAAGGTATCCATCCGTGGGCCCAACGTATTTCACCCCTTCCCACTTTCCAAGGGCCAGGTCAATTCCAGCTATCCAGGGAACCTGTCGAAACAGAGGCAGCTACAGGAGGGGACACACAAATATTTGTGCCCTGCAGTTACACACCCGTTCCGACAGGCTCGATCGCAATCTATGCAGATGAGAACACGTTCTCTTCCGACTAGACTACGCTGGAGTCGCTGTATGTGTCAAATTTGGATCCTTTATTTATAGTTAGTATTTTTGGTGTATTAATTGATTTGTTTTAATTTTTTAATGATTTAGGTAGAGTGATTTAAGGGGTTGGGAGGGGGCGGGTTGCGTGTGTAGTGGATTGTACGAGAACGTGGTTGGTTAGTATTTATCTAGTTGTGTTCACCTAGTTGTGCTTGCGAGGGTTGAGCTCTACTCTTTCGGCCCGCCTCTCAACTGTCAATCAATCAATTATTAATAACTAATAAAAAAAATCCACACACACAGACACACACACCCAGGAAGCAGCCCGTAACAGCTGACTAACGCCCAGGTACATATTTACTGCTAGGTAATAGAGGGCATCAGAATAATAGAAACTCTGCTGATTTCCGTTTGTGCCATCACCGGGGGATCGAATGAGCTAGGATTACGAGTCGAGAGCGACGTCCACTCAGCTATAAAGCCCCCTAGTTTGTGTATTGGTGCAAAAGATAATTTGGGAGAGGTTAAGGGAAAGGAATGATGTTTGGTGGCCTTGAAAGCTTTGGAAGGGAGGGGGTTGCCAGTTATGAAATAAAATTGTTATTTTTTTAAGATATGATATATATGCAAAAGACGTTGCGAGATATAGTAAGAAAAGTGTTTCTGACTGAGGTTAGGTACTGTGTGATTGACTTGTATGTGGGGAAAAAGAATACTTATTAGAAAATTAGATAATCTTTAGAAATATTTCTTTGCAAATTAATGTGTAAAAAGCCTATGGTTATCGTACCTTAAACAAACACACGTGAGCACAGTTAGTCCACGGGATTCAGAGTGAGAGTGAACAGCGTAATAGTAACAAAAAATGTGACAATGAGGGGAAACTATGTCATTCAAACGTTAACCATATAAATTACTGTAACACTAACCGAGCGTCCACATACATATTCCAATCAATTTATGATAACCATTTTAGGGTTGGTTAGAATCGGTTATATATCTACGTTAGTTTTTGACTCAAATGAAAAGAACTTAACTCATACATAATGAAATGGATAGTTTTATCATTTCATAAGAAAAATACTCGAAAAACTAATAAATTCAGGAAAACTTTGCTTATTAGGCAAATCGTGCCTTGCATACTAGGCCAGGAAGTACGCTCTGTCTACTAGGTACGATATATATATATATATATATATATATATATATATATATATATATATATATATATATATAATATATATATATAATATTATATATATATGTCGTTCCTAGTAGCCAGAACGCACTTCTCGGCCTACTATTCAAGGCCCGATTTGCCTAATAAGCCAAGTTTTCCTGAATTAATATATTTTTTCTATTTTTTTCTTATGAAATGATAAAGCTACCCATTTCATTATGTATGAGGTCAATTTTTTTTTATTAGAGTTAAAAATATCGTAGATATATGACCGAACCTAACCAACCCTACCTAACCTAACCTAACCTAACCTATCTTTATAGGTTAGGTTAGGATAGGTAGCGGAAAAAAGTAGGTTAGGTTAGGTAGGTTAGGTTGCCGAAAAACAATTAATTCATGAAAACTTGGCTTATTAGGCAAATCAGGCCTTGCATAGTAGGCTGAGAAGTGCGTTCTGGCTACTAGGTACGACATATATATATATATATATATATATATATATATATATATATATATATATATATATTTATATATATATATTTATATTTATATATTTTTTTTAATATGTTATATTTATAAATATATATGTATATTTAAATATTGATATATACCTGTGGGTCCAGGAGGCCATCTGTGTCCCCTCAGTTGGTCTCCCTTATCACAGTTTGTGTCTATGGATGTGTGTCTGTGTGTGAGTGTGTTTATCCCTGTGAGTGTCCGGGTGAGTGTGAGTGCCCCTGTGAGTGTCCGTGTGCGTGTGTGTCCGGTTATACCTGTGGATCCACGAGGCCATCTGTGTCCCCTCAGATGGTCTCCCTTATCACAGTCTATGGGTGTGTGTGTGTGAGTATGAGTGTCCCTGTGAGTGTTCGGGTGAGGGTGTGTGTGTGAGTGTCCGGGTTTATGTGAGGTTTGGTTCCAGGAAACATCCTCCCCCCCCCCTCCCCATATCTCCTCCCTATTCCCACCGTGGGTTCGAATCCCAGGTGATTAGACCTGCCCTAGGTCAATGGATCCAAGGTATCCATCCGTGGGCCCAACGTATTTCACCCCTTCCCACTTTCCAAGGGCCAGGTCAATTCCAGCTATCCAGGGAACCTGTCGAAACAGAGGCAGCTACAGGAGGGGACACACAAATATTTGTGCCCTGCAGTTACACACCCGTTCCGACAGGCTCGATCGCAATCTATGCAGATGAGAACACGTTCTCTTCCGACTAGACTACGCTGGAGTCGCTGTATGTGTCAAATTTGGATCCTTTATTTATAGTTAGTATTTTTGGTGTATTAATTGATTTGTTTTAATTTTTTAATGATTTAGGTAGAGTGATTTAAGGGGTTGGGAGGGGGCGGGTTGCGTGTGTAGTGGATTGTACGAGAACGTGGTTGGTTAGTATTTATCTAGTTGTGTTCACCTAGTTGTGCTTGCGAGGGTTGAGCTCTACTCTTTCGGCCCGCCTCTCAACTGTCAATCAATCAATTATTAATAACTAATAAAAAAAATCCACACACACAGACACACACACCCAGGAAGCAGCCCGTAACAGCTGACTAACGCCCAGGTACATATTTACTGCTAGGTAATAGAGGGCATCAGAATAATAGAAACTCTGCTGATTTCCGTTTGTGCCATCACCGGGGGATCGAATGAGCTAGGATTACGAGTCGAGAGCGACGTCCACTCAGCTATAAAGCCCCCTAGTTTGTGTATTGGTGCAAAAGATAATTTGGGAGAGGTTAAGGGAAAGGAATGATGTTTGGTGGCCTTGAAAGCTTTGGAAGGGAGGGGGTTGCCAGTTATGAAATAAAATTGTTATTTTTTTAAGATATGATATATATGCAAAAGACGTTGCGAGATATAGTAAGAAAAGTGTTTCTGACTGAGGTTAGGTACTGTGTGATTGACTTGTATGTGGGGAAAAAGAATACTTATTAAAAATTAGATAATCTTTAGAAATATTTCTTTGCAAATTAATGTGTAAAAAGCCTATGGTTATCGTACCTTAAACAAACACACGTGAGCACAGTTAGTCCACGGGATTCAGAGTGAGAGTGAACAGCGTAATAGTAACAAAAAATGTGACAATGAGGGGAAACTATGTCATTCAAACGTTAACCATATAAATTACTGTAACACTAACCGAGCGTCCACATACATATTCCAATCAATTTATGATAACCATTTTAGGGTTGGTTAGAATCGGTTATATATCTACGTTAGTTTTTGACTCAAATGAAAAGAACTTAACTCATACATAATGAAATGGATAGTTTTATCATTTCATAAGAAAAATACTCGAAAAACTAATAAATTCAGGAAAACTTTGCTTATTAGGCAAATCGTGCCTTGCATACTAGGCCAGGAAGTACGCTCTGTCTACTAGGTACGATATATATATATATATATATATATATATATATATATATATATATATATATATATATATATATATATATATGTCGTCCTAGTAGCCAGAACGCACTTTGGCCTACTATTCAAGGCCCGATTTGCCTAATAAGCCAAGTTTTCCTGAATTAATATATTTTTTCTAATTTTTTTCTTATGAAATGATAAAGCTACCCATTTCATTATATATGAGGTCATTTTTTTTTATTGGAGTTAAAATTAACGTAGATATATGATCGAACCTAACCAACCCTACCTAACCTAACCTAACCTATCTTTATGGTTAGGTTAGGTTAGGTAGGTGAAAAAGTTAGGTTAGGTTAGGTTAGGTAGGTTAGGTAGTCGAAAAACAATTAATTCATGAAAACTTGGCTTATTAGGCAAATCGGGCCTTGCATAGTAGGCAGAGAAGTGCGTTCTGGCTACTAGGTACGACATATATATATATATATATATATATATATATATGTCGTTCCTAGTAGCCAGAACGCACTTCTCGGCCTACTATTCAAGGCCCGATTTGCCTAATAAGCCAAGTTTTCCTGAATTAATATATTTTTTCTAATTTTTTTCTTATGAAATGATAAAGCTACCCATTTCATTATGTATGAGGTCAATTTTTTTTTATTAGAGTTAAAAATATCGTAGATATATGACCGAACCTAACCAACCCTACCTAACCTAACCTAACCTAACCTATCTTTATAGGTTAGGTTAGGATAGGTAGCGGAAAAAAGTAGGTTAGGTTAGGTTGCCGAAAAACAATTAATTCATGAAAACTTGGCTTATTAGGCAAATCAAGCCTTGCATAGTAGGCTGAGAAGTGCGTTCTGGCTACTAGGTACGACATATACATATATATATATATATATATATATATATATATATATATATATATATATGTCGTACCTAGTAGCCAGAATGCACTTCTCAGCCTACTTCGCAAGGCCCGAAATGCCTAATAAGCCAAGTTTTCCTAAATTATTATATTTTCTCTAATTTTTTACTTATAAAATGATAAAGCTACCCATTTCATTATGTATGAGGTCAATTTTTTTTATTGGAGTTAAAATTAACGAAGATATATGACCGAACCTAACCAACCCTACCTAACCTAACCTAACCTATCTTTATAGGTTAGGTTGGGTTAGGTACCCGAAAAAGTTAGGTTAGGTTAGGTTAGGTAGGTTAGGTTGTCTAAAAAACATTAATTCATAAAAACTTGGCTTATTAGGCAAATCGGGCCTTGCATAATAGGGTGACAAGTGAGTTCTGGCTACTAGGTACGACATATATATATATATATATATATATATATATATATATATATATTTATATATATATATATATATATATATATTTATATATATATTTTTTTTAATATGTTATATATATATTTATATATATATATATATATTTATATATATATTTTTTTTAATATGTTATATATATATTTATATATATATATTTTTTTTAATATGTTATATATATAAATATATATGTATATTTAAATATTGATATATACCTGTGGGTCCAGGAGGCCATCTGTGTCCCCTCAGTTGGTCTCCCTTATCACAGTTTGTGTCTATGGATGTGTGTCTGTGTGTGAGTGTGTTTATCCCTGTGAGTGTCCGGGTGAGTGTGAGAGCCCCTGTGAGTGTCCGTGTGCGTGTGTGTCCGGTTATACCTGTGGATCCACGAGGCCATCTGTGTCCCCTCAGATGGTCTCCCTTATCACAGTCTATGGGTGTGTGTGTGTGAGTATGAGTGTCCCTGTGAGTGTTCGGGTGAGGGTGTGTGTGTGAGTGTCCGGGTTTGTGTGAGGTTTGGTTCCAGGAAACATCCTCCCCCCCCCCTCCCCATATCTCCTCCCTATTCCCACCGTGGGTTCGAATCCCAGGTGATTAGACCTGCCCTAGGTCAATGGATCCAAGGTATCCATCCGTGGGCCCAACGTATTTCACCCCTTCCCCACTTTCCAAGGGCCAGGTCAATTCCAGCTATCCAGGGAACCTGTCGAAACAGAGGCAGCTACAGGAGGGGACACACAAATATTTGTGCCCTGCAGTTACACACCCGTTCCGACAGGCTCGATCGCAATCTATGCAGATGAGAACACGTTCTCTTCCGACTAGACTACGCTGGAGTCGCTGTATGTGTCAAATTTGGATCCTTTATTTATAGTTAGTATTTTTGGTGTATTGATTTGTTTTAATTTTTTAATGATTTAGGTAGAGTGATTTAAGGGGTTGGGAGAGGGCGGCTTGCGTGTGTAGTGGATTGTACGAGAACGTGGTTGGTTAGTATTTATCTAGTTGTGTTCACCTAGTTGTGCTTGCGAGGGTTGAGCTCTACTCTTTCGGCCCGCCTCTCAACTGTCAATCAATCAATTATTAATAACTAATAAAAAAAATCCACACACACAGACACACACACCCAGGAAGCAGCCCGTAACAGCTGACTAACGCCCAGGTACATATTTACTGCTAGGTAATAGAGGGCATCAGAATAATAGAAACTCTGCTGATTTCCGTTTGTGCCATCACCGGGGGATCGAATGAGCTAGGATTACGAGTCGAGAGCGACGTCCACTCAGCTATAAAGCCCCCTAGTTTGTGTATTGGTGCAAAAGATAATTTGGGAGAGGTTAAGGGAAAGGAATGATGTTTGGTGGCCTTGAAAGCTTTGGAAGGGAGGGGGTTGCCAGTTATGAAATAAAATTGTTATTTTTTTAAGATATCATATATATGCAATAGACGTTGCGAGATATAGTAAGAAAAGTGTTTCTGACTGAGGTTAGGTACTGTGTGATTGACTTGTATGTGGGGAAAAAGAATACTTATTAGAAAATTAGATAATCTTTAGAAATATTTCTTTGCAAATTAATGTGTAAAAAGCCTATGGTTATCGTACCTTAAACAAACACACGTGAGCACAGTTAGTCCACGGGATTCAGAGTGAGAGTGAACAGCGTAATAGTAACAAAAAATGTGACAATGAGGGGAAACTATGTCATTCAAACGATAACCATATAAATTACTGTAACACTAACCGAGCGTCCACATACATATTCCAATCAATTTATGATAACCATTTTAGGGTTGGTTAGAATCGGTTATATATCTACGTTAGTTTTTGACTCAAATGAAAAGAACTTAACTCATACATAATGAAATGGATAGTTTTATCATTTCATAAGAAAAATACTCGAAAAACTAATAAATTCAGGAAAACTTTGCTTATTAGGCAAATCGTGCCTTGCATACTAGGCCAGGAAGTACGCTCTGTCTACTAGGTACGATATATTATATATATATATATATATATATATATATATATATATATATATATATATGTCGTTCCTAGTAGCCAGAACGCACTTCTCGGCCTACTATTCAAGGCCCGATTTGCCTAATAAGCCAAGTTTTCCTGAATTAATATATTTTTTCTAATTTTTTTCTTATGAAATGATAAAGCTACCCATTTCATTATGTATGAGGTCAATTTTTTTTTATTAGAGTTAAAAATATCGTAGATATATGACCGAACCTAACCAACCCTACCTAACCTAACCTAACCTAACCTATCTTTATAGGTTAGGTTAGGATAGGTAGCGGAAAAAAGTAGGTTAGGTTAGGTTGCCGAAAAACAATTAATTCATGAAAACTTGGCTTATTAGGCAAATCAGGCCTTGCATAGTAGGCTGAGAAGTGCGTTCTGGCTACTAGGTACGACATATACATATATATATATATATATATATATATATATATATATATATATATATATATATATATATATATATATATATATATATATATATATATATATATATTATATATATATATATATATATATATATATATATATATATTTATATATATATATATATATATATTTATATATATTTTTTTTTTTAATATGTTATATATATATTTATATATATATATATATATATATATATATATATATATATATTTATATATATTTTTTTTTTAATATGTTATATATATATTTATATATATATTTTTTTTAATATGTTATATATATAAATATATATGTATATTTAAATATTGATATATACCTGTGGGTCCAGGAGGCCATCTGTGTCCCCTCAGTTGGTCTCCCTTATCACAGTTTGTGTCTATGGATGTGTGTCTGTGTGTGAGTGTGTTTATCCCTGTGAGTGTCCGGGTGAGTGTGAGAGCCCCTGTGAGTGTCCGTGTGCGTGTGTGTCCGGTTATACCTGTGGATCCACGAGGCCATCTGTGTCCCCTCAGATGGTCTCCCTTATCACAGTCTATGGGTGTGTGTGTGTGAGTATGAGTGTCCCTGTGAGTGTTCGGGTGAGGGTGTGTGTGTGAGTGTCTGGGTTTGTGTGAGGTTTGGTTCCAGGAAACATCCTCCCCCCCCCTCCCCATATCTCCTCCCTATTCCCACCGTGGGTTCGAATCCCAGGTGATTAGACCTGCCCTAGGTCAATGGATCCAAGGTATCCATCCGTGGGCCCAACGTATTTCACCCCTTCCCCACTTTCCAAGGGCCAGGTCAATTCCAGCTATCCAGGGAACCTGTCGAAACAGAGGCAGCTACAGGAGGGGACACACAAATATTTGTGCCCTGCAGTTACACACCCGTTCCGACAGGCTCGATCGCAATCTATGCAGATGAGAACACGTTCTCTTCCGACTAGACTACGCTGGAGTCGCTGTATGTGTCAAATTTGGATCCTTTATTTATAGTTAGTATTTTTGGTGTATTAATTGATTTGTTTTAATTTTTTAATGATTTAGGTAGAGTGATTTAAGGGGTTGGGAGAGGGCGGCTTGCGTGTGTAGTGGATTGTACGAGAAATTGGTTGGTTAGTATTTATCTAGTTGTGTTCACCTAGTTGTGCTTGCGAGGGTTGAGCTCTACTCTTTCGGCCCGCCTCTCAACTGTCAATCAATCAATTATTAATAACTAATAAAAAAAATCCACACACACAGACACACACACCCAGGAAGCAGCCCGTAACAGCTGACTAACGCCCAGGTACATATTTACTGCTAGGTAATAGAGGGCATCAGAATAATAGAAACTCTGCTGATTTCCGTTTGTGCCATCACCGGGGGATCGAATGAGCTAGGATTACGAGTCGAGAGCGACGTCCACTCAGCTATAAAGCCCCCTAGTTTGTGTATTGGTGCAAAAGATAATTTGGGAGAGGTTAAGGGAAAGGAATGATGTTTGGTGGCCTTGAAAGCTTTGGAAGGGAGGGGGTTGCCAGTTATGAAATAAAATTGTTATTTTTTTAAGATATCATATATATGCAATAGACGTTGCGAGATATAGTAAGAAAAGTGTTTCTGACTGAGGTTAGGTACTGTGTGATTGACTTGTATGTGGGGAAAAAGAATACTTATTAGAAAATTAGATAATCTTTAGAAATATTTCTTTGCAAATTAATGTGTAAAAAGCCTATGGTTATCGTACCTTAAACAAACACACGTGAGCACAGTTAGTCCACGGGATTCAGAGTGAGAGTGAACAGCGTAATAGTAACAAAAAATGTGACAATGAGGGGAAACTATGTCATTCAAACGATAACCATATAAATTACTGTAACACTAACCGAGCGTCCACATACATATTCCAATCAATTTATGATAACCATTTTAGGGTTGGTTAGAATCGGTTATATATCTACGTTAGTTTTTGACTCAAATGAAAAGAACTTAACTCATACATAATGAAATGGATAGTTTTATCATTTCATAAGAAAAATACTCGAAAAACTAATAAATTCAGGAAAACTTTGCTTATTAGGCAAATCGTGCCTTGCATACTAGGCCAGGAAGTACGCTCTGTCTACTAGGTACGATATATATATATATATATATATATATATATATATATATATATATATATATATATATATATATATATATATATATATGTCGTTCCTAGTAGCCAGAACGCACTTCTCGGCCTACTATTCAAGGCCCGATTTGCCTAATAAGCCAAGTTTTCCTGAATTAATATATTTTTTCTAATTTTTTTCTTATGAAATGATAAAGCTACCCATTTCTTTATGTATGAGGTCAATTTTTTTTATTAGAGTTAAAAATATCGTAGATATATGACCGAACCTAACCAACCCTACCTAACCTAACCTAACCTAACCTATCTTTATAGGTTAGGTTAGGATAGGTAGCAGAAAAAAGTAGGTTAGGTTAGGTTGCCGAAAAACAATTAATTCATGAAAACTTGGCTTATTAGGCAAATCAGGCCTTGCATAGTAGGCTGAGAAGTGCGTTCTGGCTACTAGGTACGACATATACATATATATATATATATATATATATATATATATATATATATATATATATATATTATATATATATTATATTATATATATATATATATATATATATAATATATTATATATATATATTTTTTTAATATGTTATATATATATTTATATTTATATATATATATATATATATATATTTATATATATATTTTTTTTTAATATGTTATATATATATTTATATATATATATTTTTTTTAATATGTTATATATATAAATATATATGTATATTTAAATATTGATATATACCTGTGGGTCCAGGAGGCCATCTGTGTCCCCTCAGTTGGTCTCCCTTATCACAGTTTGTGTCTATGGATGTGTGTCTGTGTGTGAGTGTGTTTATCCCTGTGAGTGTCCGGTGAGTGTGAGAGCCCCTGTGAGTGTCCGTGTGCGTGTGTGTCCGGTTATACCTGTGGATCCACGAGGCCATCTGTGTCCCCTCAGATGGTCTCCCTTATCACAGTCTATGGGTGTGTGTGTGTGAGTATGAGTGTCCCTGTGAGTGTTCGGGTGAGGGTGTGTGTGTGAGTGTCTGGGTTTGTGTGAGGTTTGGTTCCAGGAAACATCCTCCCCCCCCCTCCCCATATCTCCTCCCTATTCCCACCGTGGGTTCGAATCCCAGGTGATTAGACCTGCCCTAGGTCAATGGATCCAAGGTATCCATCCGTGGGCCCAACGTATTTCACCCCTTCCCCACTTTCCAAGGGCCAGGTCAATTCCAGCTATCCAGGGAACCTGTCGAAACAGAGGCAGCTACAGGAGGGGACACACAAATATTTGTGCCCTGCAGTTACACACCCGTTCCGACAGGCTCGATCGCAATCTATGCAGATGAGAACACGTTCTCTTCCGACTAGACTACGCTGGAGTCGCTGTATGTGTCAAATTTGGATCCTTTATTTATAGTTAGTATTTTTGGTGTATTAATTGATTTGTTTTAATTTTTTAATGATTTAGGTAGAGTGATTTAAGGGGTTGGGAGAGGGCGGCTTGCGTGTGTAGTGGATTGTACGAGAAATTGGTTGGTTAGTATTTATCTAGTTGTGTTCACCTAGTTGTGCTTGCGAGGGTTGAGCTCTACTCTTTCGGCCCGCCTCTCAACTGTCAATCAATCAATTATTAATAACTAATAAAAAAAATCCACACACACAGACACACACACCCAGGAAGCAGCCCGTAACAGCTGACTAACGCCCAGGTACATATTTACTGCTAGGTAATAGAGGGCATCAGAATAATAGAAACTCTGCTGATTTCCGTTTGTGCCATCACCGGGGGATCGAATGAGCTAGGATTACGAGTCGAGAGCGACGTCCACTCAGCTATAAAGCCCCCTAGTTTGTGTATTGGTGCAAAAGATAATTTGGGAGAGGTTAAGGGAAAGGAATGATGTTTGGTGTCTTTGAAAGCTTTGGAAGGGAGGGGGTTGCCAGTTATGAAATAAAATTGTTATTTTTTTAAGATATGATAAATATGCAAAAGACGTTGCGAGATATAGTAAGAAAAGTGTTTCTGACTGAGGTTAGGTACTGTGTGATTGACTTGTATGTGGGGAAAAAGAATACTTATTAGAAAATTAGATAATCTTTAGAAATATTTCTTTGCAAATTAATGTGTAAAAAGCCTATGGTTATCGTACCTTAAACAAACACACGTGAGCACAGTTAGTCCACGGGATTCAGAGTGAGAGTGAACAGCGTAATAGTAACAAAAAATGTGACAATGAGGGGAAACTATGTCATTCAAACGTTAACCATATAAATTACTGTAACACTAACCGAGCGTCCACATACATATTCCAATCAATTTATGATAACCATTTTAGGGTTGGTTAGAATCGGTTATATATCTACGTTAGTTTTTGACTCAAATGAAAAGAACTTAACTCATACATAATGAAATGGATAGTTTTATCATTTCATAAGAAAAATACTCGAAAAACTAATAAATTCAGGAAAACTTTGCTTATTAGGCAAATCGTGCCTTGCATACTAGGCCAGGAAGTACGCTCTGTCTACTAGGTACGATATATATATATATATATATATATATATATATATATATATATATATATATATATATATATATATATATATATATGTCGTTCCTAGTAGCCAGAACGCACTTCTCGGCCTACTATTCAAGGCCCGATTTGCCTAATAAGCCAAGTTTTCCTGAATTAATATATTTTTTCTAATTTTTTTCTTATGAAATGATAAAGCTACCCATTCATTATGTATGAGGTCAATTTTTTTTTATTAGAGTTAAAAATATCGTAGATATATGACCGAACCTAACCAACCCTACCTAACCTAACCTAACCTATCAATATAGGTTAGGTTAGGATAGGTAGCGGAAAAAGGTAGGTTAGGTTAGGTAGGTTAGGTTGCCGAAAAACAATTAATTCATGAAAACTTGGCTTATTAGGCAAATCAGGCCTTGCATAGTAGGCTGAGAAGTGCGTTCTGGCTACTAGGTACGACATATATATATATATATATATATATATATATATATATATATATATATAATATATATATATATTAGTATATTTTGGTAGCAGTCTTTCCTGTAGACATATATTATTAAATATGACCGAAAAAGTAAGATTAATAATTCTAACACGAATTTTCTCAATCTTTCGTACATTACGCTTCACTGTTGGAGGTAAATAAAAAATCACTTCTCCAAAATTCATTTTTTATTTCTAGTCTGACGCGACACGGGCGCGTTTCGTAAAACTTATTACATTTTCAAAGACTTCACAAATACACAACTGATTAGAACTTGCGTTTCCCTGATTTTATATCTACATTTGAGTGAGGTGGGAAGGGTGATGTGGCATTAACACAAGACAGAACACTAGGGGATATTAATAGGGTATTAAAAGTATCAACACAAGACAGAACAGAAACAATGGGTATTGAATAGAAGTGTTTGTAGAAAGCCTATTGGTCCATATTTCTTGATGCTTCTATATTGGAGCGGAGTCTTGAGGTGGGTAGAATATAGTTGTGCAATAATTGGCTGTTGATTGCTGGTGTTGACTTCTTGATGTGTAGTGCCTCGCAAACGTCAAGCCGCCTGCTATCGCTGTATCTATCGATGATTTCTGTGTTGTTTACTAGGATTTCTCTGGCGATGGTTTGGTTATGGGAAGAGATTATATGTTCCTTAATGGAGCCCTGTTGCTTATGCATCATTAAACGCCTAGAAAGAGATGTTGTTGTCTTGCCTATATACTGGGTTTTTTGGAGCTTAAAGTCCCCAAGTGGGCATTTGAAGGCATAGACGACGTTAGTCTCTTTTAAAGCGTTCTGTTTTGTGTCTGGAGAGTTTCTCATGAGTAGGCTGGCCGTTTTTCTGGTTTTATAGTAAATCGTCAGTTGTATCCTCTGATTTTTGTCTGTAGGGATAACGTTTCTATTAACAATATCTTTCAGGACCCTTTCCTCCGTTTTATGAGCTAAATTTTATTAAGGCAGGTCCTAGTCAATAACGGCTTCTCCAATGGTTTCATCGAAGACATCATAAGAAGGAAAGTGAAAAGCCATGCAACCTCCGAAGAGACAACTAACACAACACCTATACCCCCTATTAGACTATTTTACAGGAACTTCTTTTCCACAGCTCATAAAACGGAGGAAAGGGTCCTGAAAGATATTGTTAATAGAAACGTTATCCCTACAGACAAAAATCAGAGGATACAACTGACGATTTACTATAAAACCAGAAAAACGGCCAGCCTACTCATGAGAAACTCTCCAGACACAAAACAGAACGCTTTAAAAGAGACTAACGTCGTCTATGCCTTCAAATGCCCACTTGGGGACTGTAAGCTCCAAAAAACCCAGTATATAGGCAAGACAACAACATCTCTTTCTAGGCGTTTAACGATGCATAAGCAACAGGGCTCCATTAAGGAACATATAATCTCTTCCCATAACCAAACCATCGCCAGAGAAATCCTAGTAAACAACACAGAAATCATCGATAGATACAGCGATAGCAGGCGGCTTGACGTTTGCGAGGCACTACACATCAAGAAGTCAACACCAGCAATCAACAGCCAATTATTGCACAACTATATTCTACCCACCTCAAGACTCCGCTCCAATATAGAAGCATCAAGAAATATGGACCAATAGGCTTTCTACAAACACTTCTATTCAATACCCATTGTTTCTGTTCTGTCTTGTGTTGATACTTTTAATACCCTATTAATATCCCCTAGTGTTCTGTCTTGTGTTAATGCCACATCACCCTTCCCACCTCACTCAAATGTAGATATAAAATCAGGGAAACGCAAGTTCTAATCAGTTGTGTATTTGTGAAGTCTTTGAAAATGTAATAAGTTTTACGAAACGCGCCCGTGTCGCGTCAGACTAGAAACAAAAAATGAATTTTGGAGAAGTGATTTTTGATTTACCTCCAACAGTGAAGCGTAATGTACGAAAGATTGAGAAAATTCGTGTTAGAATTATTAATCTTACTTTTTCGGTCATATTTAATAATATATATATATATATATATATATATATATATATATATATATAATATATATATATATATATATATATATATATATATATTTATATATATATTTTTTTTAATATGTTATATTTATAAATATATATGTATATTTAAATATTGATATATACCTGTGGGTCCAGGAGGCCATCTGTGTCCCCTCAGTTGGTCTCCCTTATCACAGTTTGTGTCTATGGATGTGTGTCTGTGTGTGAGTGTGTTTATCCCTGTGAGTGTCCGGGTGAGTGTGAGTGCCCCTGTGAGTGTCCGTGTGCGTGTGTGTCCGGTTATACCTGTGGATCCACGAGGCCATCTGTGTCCCCTCAGATGGTCTCCCTTATCACAGTCTATGGGTGTGTGTGTGTGAGTATGAGTGTCCCTGTGAGTGTTCGGGTGAGGGTGTGTGTGTGAGTGTCCGGGTTTGTGTGAGGTTTGGTTCCAGGAAACATCCTCCCCCCCCCTCCCCATATCTCCTCCCTATTCCCACCATGGGTTCGAATCCCAGGTGATTAGACCTGCCCTAGGTCAATGGATCCAAGGTATCCATCCGTGGGCCCAACGTATTTCACCCCTTCCCCACTTTCCAAGGGCCAGGTCAATTCCAGCTATCCAGGGAACCTGTCGAAACAGAGGCAGCTACAGGAGGGGACACACAAATATTTGTGCCCTGCAGTTACACACCCGTTCCGACAGGCTCGATCGCAATCTATGCAGATGAGAACACGTTCTCTTCCGACTAGACTACGCTGGAGTCGCTGTATGTGTCAAATTTGGTTCCTTTATTTATAGTTAGTATTTTTGGTGTATTGATTTGTTTTAATTTTTTAATGATTTAGGTAGAGTGATTTAAGGGGTTGGGAGGGGGCGGGTTGCGTGTGTAGTGGATTGTACGAGAACGTGGTTGGTTAGTATTTATCTAGTTGTGTTCACCTAGTTGTGCTTGCGAGGGTTGAGCTCTACTCTTTCGGCCCGCCTCTCAACTGTCAATCAATCAATTATTAATAACTAATAAAAAAAATCCACACACACAGACACACACACCCAGGAAGCAGCCCGTAACAGCTGACTAACGCCCAGGTACATATTTACTGCTAGGTAATAGAGGGCATCAGAATAATAGAAACTCTGCTGATTTCCGTTTGTGCCATCACCGGGGGATCGAATGAGCTAGGATTACGAGTCGAGAGCGACGTCCACTCAGCTATAAAGCCCCCTAGTTTGTGTATTGGTGCAAAAGATAATTTGGGAGAGGTTAAGGGAAAGGAATGATGTTTGGTGGCCTTGAAAGCTTTGGAAGGGAGGGGGTTGCCAGTTATGAAATAAAATTGTTATTTTTTTAAGATATGATATATATGCAAAAGACGTTGCGAGATATAGTAAGAAAAGTGTTTCTGACTGAGGTTAGGTACTGTGTGATTGACTTGTATGTGGGGAAAAAGAATACTTATTAGAAAATTAGATAATCTTTAGAAATATTTCTTTGCAAATTAATGTGTAAAAAGCCTATGGTTATCGTACCTTAAACAAACACACGTGAGCACAGTTAGTCCACGGGATTCAGAGTGAGAGTGAACAGCGTAATAGTAACAAAAAATGTGACAATGAGGGGAAACTATGTCATTCAAACGTTAACCATATAAATTACTGTAACACTAACCGAGCGTCCACATACATATTCCAATCAATTTATGATAACCATTTTAGGGTTGGTTAGAATCGGTTATATATCTACGTTAGTTTTTGACTCAAATGAAAAGAACTTAACTCATACATAATGAAATGGATAGTTTTATCATTTCATAAGAAAAATACTCGAAAAACTAATAAATTCAGGAAAACTTTGCTTATTAGGCAAATCGTGCCTTGCATACTAGGCCAGGAAGTACGCTCTGTCTACTAGGTACGATATTATATATATATATATATATATATATATATATATATATATATATATATATATATATATATATATATATATATATATGTCGTTCCTAGTAGCCAGAACGCACTTCTCGGCCTACTATTCAAGGCCCGATTTGCCTAATAAGCCAAGTTTTCCTGAATTAATATATTTTTTCTAATTTTTTTCTTATGAAATGATAAAGCTACCCATTTCATTATGTATGAGGTCAATTTTTTTTTATTAGAGTTAAAAATATCGTAGATATATGACCGAACCTAACCAACCCTACCTAACCTAACCTAACCTATCTTTATAGGTTAGGTTAGGATAGGTAGCGGGAAAAGGTAGGTTAGGTTAGGTAGGTTAGGTTGCCGAAAAACAATTAATTCATGAAAACTTGGCTTATTAGGCAAATCAGGCCTTGCATAGTAGGCTGAGAAGTGCGTTCTGGCTACTAGGTACGACATATACATATATATATATATATATATATATATATATATATATATATATATATATATATATATATATATATATATATATATATATATATATATATATATATATATATATATATATATATATATTAGTATATTTTGGTAGCAGTCTTTCCTGTAGACATATATTATTAAATATGACCGAAAAAGTAAGATTAATAATTCTAACACGAATTTTCTCAATCTTTCGTACATTACGCTTCACTGTTGGAGGTAAATCAAAAATCACTTCTCCAAAATTCATTTTTTATTTCTAGTCTGACGCGACACGGGCGCGTTTCGTAAAACTTATTACATTTTCAAAGACTTCACAAATACACAACTGATTAGAACTTGCGTTTCCCTGATTTTATATCTACATTTGAGTGAGGTGGGAAGGGTGATGTGGCATTAACACAAGACAGAACACTAGGGGATATTAATAGGGTATTAAAAGTATCAACACAAGACAGAACAGAAACAATGGGTATTGAATAGAAGTGTTTGTAGAAAGCCTATTGGTCCATATTTCTTGATGCTTCTATATTGGAGCGGAGTCTTGATGTGGGTAGAATATAGTTGTGCAATAATTGGCTGTTGATTGCTGGTGTTGACTTCTTGATGTGTAGTGCCTCGCAAACGTCAAGCCGCCTGCTATCGCTGTATCTATCGATGATTTCTGTGTTGTTTACTAGGATTTCTCTGGCGATGGTTTGGTTATGGGAAGAGATTATATGTTCCTTAATGGAGCCCTGTTGCTTATGCATCGTTAAACGCCTAGAAAGAGATGTTGTTGTCTTGCCTATATACTGGGTTTTTTGGAGCTTACAGTCCCCAAGTGGGCATTTGAAGGCATAGACGACGTTAGTCTCTTTTAAAGCGTTCTGTTTTGTGTCTGGAGAGTTTCTCATGAGTAGGCTGGCCGTTTTTCTGGTTTTATAGTAAATCGTCAGTTGTATCCTCTGATTTTTGTCTGTAGGGATAACGTTTCTATTAACAATATCTTTCAGGACCCTTTCCTCCGTTTTATGAGCTAAATTTTATTAAGGCAGGTCCTAGTCAATAACGGCTTCTCCAATGGTTTCATCGAAGACATCATAAGAAGGAAAGTGAAAAGCCATGCAACCTCCGAAGAGACAACTAACACAACACCTATACCCCCTATTAGACTATTTTACAGGAACTTCTTTTCCACAGCTCATAAAACGGAGGAAAGGGTCCTGAAAGATATTGTTAATAGAAACGTTATCCCTACAGACAAAAATCAGAGGATACAACTGACGATTTACTATAAAACCAGAAAAACGGCCAGCCTACTCATGAGAAACTCTCCAGACACAAAACAGAACGCTTTAAAAGAGACTAACGTCGTCTATGCCTTCAAATGCCCACTTGGGGACTGTAAGCTCCAAAAAACCCAGTATATAGGCAAGACAACAACATCTCTTTCTAGGCGTTTAACGATGCATAAGCAACAGGGCTCCATTAAGGAACATATAATCTCTTCCCATAACCAAACCATCGCCAGAGAAATCCTAGTAAACAACACAGAAATCATCGATAGATACAGCGATAGCAGGCGGCTTGACGTTTGCGAGGCACTACACATCAAGAAGTCAACACCAGCAATCAACAGCCAATTATTGCACAACTATATTCTACCCACCTCAAGACTCCGCTCCAATATAGAAGCATCAAGAAATATGAAATATGGCTTTCTACAAACACTTCTATTCAATACCCATTGTTTCTGTTCTGTCTTGTGTTGATACTTTTAATACCCTATTAATATCCCCTAGTGTTCTGTCTTGTGTTAATGCCACATCACCCTTCCCACCTCACTCAAATGTAGATATAAAATCAGGGAAACGCAAGTTCTAATCAGTTGTGTATTTGTGAAGTCTTTGAAAATGTAATAAGTTTTACGAAACGCGCCCGTGTCGCGTCAGACTAGAAATAAAAAATGAATTTTGGAGAAGTGATTTTTTATTTACCTCCAACAGTGAAGCG
Organism: Procambarus clarkii; assembly: GCF_040958095.1. Lineage (NCBI taxonomy): Eukaryota > Metazoa > Arthropoda > Malacostraca > Decapoda > Cambaridae > Procambarus > Procambarus clarkii. The sequence goes on from NW_027189940.1 coordinate 23,095, forward strand.
TAATGTACGAAAGATTGAGAAAATTCGTGTTAGAATTATTAATCTTACTTTTTCGGTCATATTTAATAATATATATATATATATATATATATATATATATATATATATATATATATATATATATATATATATATATATATATATATATATATATTTATATATATATATTTTTTTAATATGTTATATTTATAAATATATATGTATATTTAAATATTGATATATACCTGTGGGTCCAGGAGGCCATCTGTGTCCCCTCAGTTGGTCTCCCTTATCACAGTTTGTGTCTATGGATGTGTGTCTGTGTGTGAGTGTGTTTATCCCTGTGAGTGTCCGGGTGAGTGTGAGTGCCCCTGTGAGTGTCCGTGTGCGTGTGTGTCCGGTTATACCTGTGGATCCACGAGGCCATCTGTGTCCCCTCAGATTGTCTCCCTTATCACAGTCTATGGGTGTGTGTGTGTGAGTATGAGTGTCCCTGTGAGTGTTCGGGTGAGGGTGTGTGTGTGAGTGTCCGGGTTTGTGTGAGGTTTGGTTCCAGGAAACATCCTCCCCCCCCCCTCCCCATATCTCCTCCCTATTCCCACCGTGGGTTCGAATCCCAGGTGATTAGACCTGCCCTAGGTCAATGGATCCAAGGTATCCATCCGTGGGCCCAACGTATTTCACCCCTTCCCCACTTTCCAAGGGCCAGGTCAATTCCAGCTATCCAGGGAACCTGTCGAAACAGAGGCAGCTACAGGAGGGGACACACAAATATTTGTGCCCTGCAGTTACACACCCGTTCCGACAGGCTCGATCGCAATCTATGCAGATGAGAACACGTTCTCTTCCGACTAGACTACGCTGGAGTCGCTGTATGTGTCAAATTTGGATCCTTTATTTATAGTTAGTATTTTTGGTGTATTAATTGATTTGTTTTAATTTTTTAATGATTTAGGTAGAGTGATTTAAGGGGTTGGGAGGGGGCGGGTTGCGTGTGTAGTGGATTGTACGAGAACGTGGTTGGTTAGTATTTATCTAGTTGTGTTCACCTAGTTGTGCTTGCGAGGGTTGAGCTCTACTCTTTCGGCCCGCCTCTCAACTGTCAATCAATCAATTATTAATAACTAATAAAAAAAATCCACACACATAGACACACACACCCAGGAAGCAGCCCGTAACAGCTGACTAACGCCCAGGTACATATTTACTGCAAGGTAATAGAGGGCATCAGAATAATAGAAACTCTGCTGATTTCCGTTTGTGCCATCACCGGGGGATCGAATGAGCTAGGATTACGAGTCGAGAGCGACGTCCACTCAGCTATAAAGCCCCCTAGTTTGTGTATTGGTGCAAAAGATAATTTGGGAGAGGTTAAGGGAAAGGAATGATGTTTGGTGGCCTTGAAAGCTTTGGAAAGGAGGGGGTTGCCAGTTATGAAATAAAATTGTTATTTTTTTAAGATATGATATATATGCAAAAGACGTTGCGAGATATAGTAAGAAAAGTGTTTCTGACTGAGGTTAGGTACTGTGTGATTGACTTGTATGTGGGGAAAAAGAATACTTATTAGAAAATTAGATAATCTTTAGAAATATTTCTTTGCAAATTAATGTGTAAAAAGCCTATGGTTATCGTACCTTAAACAAACACACGTGAGCACAGTTAGTCCACGGGATTCAGAGTGAGAGTGAACAGCGTAATAGTAACAAAAAATGTGACAATGAGGGGAAACTATGTCATTCAAACGTTAACCATATAAATTACTGTAACACTAACCGAGCGTCCACATACATATTCCAATCAATTTATGATAACCATTTTAGGGTTGGTTAAAATCGGTTATATATCTACGTTAGTTTTTGACTCAAATGAAAAGAACTTAACTCATACATAATGAAATGGATAGTTTTATCATTTCATAAGAAAAATACTCGAAAAACTAATAAATTCAGGAAAACTTTGCTTATTAGGCAAATCGTGCCTTGCATACTAGGCCAGGAAGTACGCTCTGTCTACTAGGTACGATATATATATATATATATATATATATATATATATATATATATATATATATATATATATATATATATATATATATATATATATATATATATATATGTCGTTCCTAGTAGCCAGAACGCACTTCTCGGCCTACTATTCAAGGCCCAATTTGCCTAATAAGCCAAGTTTTCCTGAATTAATATATTTTTTCTAATTTTTTTCTTATGAAATGATAAAGCTACCCATTTCATTATGTATGAGGTCAATTTTTTTTTATTAGAGTTAAAAATATCGTAGATATATGACCGAACCTAACCAACCCTACCTAACCTAACCTAACCTAACCTATCTTTATAGGTTAGGTTAGGATAGGTAGCGGAAAAAAGTAGGTTAGGTTAGGTAGGTTAGGTTGCCGAAAAACAATTAATTCATGAAAACTTGGCTTATTAGGCAAATCAGGCCTTGCATAGTAGGCTGAGAAGTGCATTCTGGCTACTAGGTACGACATATACATATATATATATATATATTATATATATATATATATATATATATATATATATATATATATATAATATATATTATATATATATTTTTTTTAATGTTATATTATAAATATATATGTATATTTAAATATTGATATATACCTGTGGGTCCAGGAGGCCATCTGTGTCCCCTCAGTTGGTCTCCCTTATCACAGTTTGTGTCTATGGATGTGTGTCTGTGTGTGAGTGTGTTTATCCCTGTGAGTGTCCGGGTGAGTGTGAGTGCCCCTGTGAGTGTCCGTGTGCGTGTGTGTCCGGTTATACCTGTGGATCCACGAGGCCATCTGTGTCCCCTCAGATGGTCTCCCTTATCACAGTCTATGGGTGTGTGTGTGTGAGTATGAGTGTCCCTGTGAGTGTTCGGGTGAGGGTGTGTGTGTGAGTGTCCGGGTTTATGTGAGGTTTGGTTCCAGGAAACATCCTCCCCCCCCCCTCCCCATATCTCCTCCCTATTCCCACCGTGGGTTTGAATCCCAGGTGATTAGACCTGCCCTAGGTCAATGGATCCAAGGTATCCATCCGTGGGCCCAACGTATTTCACCCCTTCCCCACTTTCCAAGGGCCAGGTCAATTCCAGCTATCCAGGGAACCTGTCGAAACAGAGGCAGCTACAGGAGGGGACACACAAATATTTGTGCCCTGCAGTTACACACCCGTTCCGACAGGCTCGATCGCAATCTATGCAGATGAGAACACGTTCTCTTCCGACTAGACTACGCTGGAGTCGCTGTATGTGTCAAATTTGGATCCTTTATTTATAGTTAGTATTTTTGGTGTATTAATTGATTTGTTTTAATTTTTTAATGATTTAGGTAGAGTGATTTAAGGGGTTGGGAGGGGGCGGGTTGCGTGTGTAGTGGATTGTACGAGAACGTGGTTGGTTAGTATTTATCTAGTTGTGTTCACCTAGTTGTGCTTGCGAGGGTTGAGCTCTACTCTTTCGGCCCGCCTCTCAACTGTCAATCAATCAATTATTAATAACTAATAAAAAAAATCCACACACACAGACACACACACCCAGGAAGCAGCCCGTAACAGCTGACTAACGCCCAGGTACATATTTACTGCTAGGTAATAGAGGGCATCAGAATAATAGAAACTCTGCTGATTTCCGTTTGTGCCATCACCGGGGGATCGAATGAGCTAGGATTACGAGTCGAGAGCGACGTCCACTCAGCTATAAAGCCCCCTAGTTTGTGTATTGGTGCAAAAGATAATTTGGGAGAGGTTAAGGGAAAGGAATGATGTTTGGTGGCCTTGAAAGCTTTGGAAGGGAGGGGTTGCCAGTTATGAAATAAAATTGTTATTTTTTTAAGATATGATATATATGCAAAAGACGTTGCGAGATATAGTAAGAAAAGTGTTTCTGACTGAGGTTAGGTACTGTGTGATTGACTTGTATGTGGGGAAAAAGAATACTTATTAGAAAATTAGATAATCTTTAGAAATATTTCTTTGCAAATTAATGTGTAAAAAGCCTATGGTTATCGTACCTTAAACAAACACACGTGAGCACAGTTAGTCCACGGGATTCAGAGTGAGAGTGAACAGCGTAATAGTAACAAAAAATGTGACAATGAGGGGAAACTATGTCATTCAAACGTTAACCATATAAATTACTGTAACACTAACCGAGCGTCCACATACATATTCCAATCAATTTATGATAACCATTTTAGGGTTGGTTAGAATCGGTTATATATCTACGTTAGTTTTTGACTCAAATGAAAAGAACTTAACTCATACATAATGAAATGGATAGTTTTATCATTTCATAAGAAAAATACTCGAAAAACTAATAAATTCAGGAAAACTTTGCTTATTAGGCAAATCGTGCCTTGCATACTAGGCCAGGAAGTACGCTCTGTCTACTAGGTACGATATATATATAATATATATTATATATATATATATATATATATATATATATATATATATATATATATATATATATATGTCGTTCCTAGTAGCCAGAACGCACTTCTCGGCCTACTATTCAAGGCCCGATTTGCCTAATAAGCCAAGTTTTCCTGAATTAATATATTTTTTCTAATTTTTTTCTTATGAAATGATAAAGCTACCCATTTCATTATGTATGAGGTCAATTTTTTTTATTAGAGTTAAAAATATCGTAGATATATGACCGAACCTAACCAACCCTACCTAACCTAACCTAACCTATCTTTATAGGTTAGGTTAGGATAGGTAGCGGAAAAGTAGGTTAGGTTAGGTAGGTTAGGTTGCCGAAAAACAATTAATTCATGAAAACTTGGCTTATTAGGCAAATCAGGCCTTGCATAGTAGGCTGAGAAGTGCGTTCTGGCTACTAGGTACGACATATACATATATATATATATATATATATATATATATATATATATATATATATATATATATATATATATATATATATATATATATATATATATATATATATATTAGTATATTTTGGTAGCAGTCTTTCCTGTAGACATATATTATTAAATATGACCGAAAAAGTAAGATTAATAATTCTAACACGAATTTTCTCAATCTTTCGTACATTACGCTTCACTGTTGGAGGTAAATCAAAAATCACTTCTCCAAAATTCATTTTTTATTTCTAGTCTGACGCGACACGGGCGCGTTTCGTAAAACTTATTACATTTTCAAAGACTTCACAAATACACAACTGATTAGAACTTGCGTTTCCCTGATTTTATATCTACATTTGAGTGAGGTGGGAAGGGTGATGTGGCATTAACACAAGACAGAACACTAGGGGATATTAATAGGGTATTAAAAGTATCAACACAAGACAGAACAGAAACAATGGGTATTGAATAGAAGTGTTTGTAGAAAGCCTATTGGTCCATATTTCTTGATGCTTCTATATTGGAGCGGAGTCTTGATGTGGGTAGAATATAGTTGTGCAATAATTGGCTGTTGATTGCTGGTGTTGACTTCTTGATGTGTAGTGCCTCGCAAACGTCAAGCCGCCTGCTATCGCTGTATCTATCGATGATTTCTGTGTTGTTTACTAGGATTTCTCTGGCGATGGTTTGGTTATGGGAAGAGATTATATGTTCCTTAATGGAGCCCTGTTGCTTATGCATCGTTAAACGCCTAGAAAGAGATGTTGTTGTCTTGCCTATATACTGGGTTTTTTGGAGCTTACAGTCCCCAAGTGGGCATTTGAAGGCATAGACGACGTTAGTCTCTTTTAAAGCGTTCTGTTTTGTGTCTGGAGAGTTTCTCATGAGTAGGCTGGCCGTTTTTCTGGTTTTATAGTAAATCGTCAGTTGTATCCTCTGATTTTTGTCTGTAGGGATAACGTTTCTATTAACAATATCTTTCAGGACCCTTTCCTCCGTTTTATGAGCTAAATTTTATTAAGGCAGGTCCTAGTCAATAACGGCTTCTCCAATGGTTTCATCGAAGACATCATAAGAAGGAAAGTGAAAAGCCATGCAACCTCCGAAGAGACAACTAACACAACACCTATACCCCCTATTAGACTATTTTACAGGAACTTCTTTTCCACAGCTCATAAAACGGAGGAAAGGGTCCTGAAAGATATTGTTAATAGAAACGTTATCCCTACAGACAAAAATCAGAGGATACAACTGACGATTTACTATAAAACCAGAAAACGGCCAGCCTACTCATGAGAAACTCTCCAGACACAAAACAGAACGCTTTAAAAGAGACTAACGTCGTCTATGCCTTCAAATGCCCACTTGGGGACTGTAAGCTCCAAAAAACCCAGTATATAGGCAAGACAACAACATCTCTTTCTAGGCGTTTAACGATGCATAAGCAACAGGGCTCCATTAAGGAACATATAATCTCTTCCCATAACCAAACCATCGCCAGAGAAATCCTAGTAAACAACACAGAAATCATCGATAGATACAGCGATAGCAGGCGGCTTGACGTTTGCGAGGCACTACACATCAAGAAGTCAACACCAGCAATCAACAGCCAATTATTGCACAACTATATTCTACCCACCTCAAGACTCCGCTCCAATATAGAAGCATCAAGAAATATGAAATATGGCTTTCTACAAACACTTCTATTCAATACCCATTGTTTCTGTTCTGTCTTGTGTTGATACTTTTAATACCCTATTAATATCCCCTAGTGTTCTGTCTTGTGTTAATGCCACATCACCCTTCCCACCTCACTCAAATGTAGATATAAAATCAGGGAAACGCAAGTTCTAATCAGTTGTGTATTTGTGAAGTCTTTGAAAATGTAATAAGTTTTACGAAACGCGCCCGTGTCGCGTCAGACTAGAAATAAAAAATGAATTTTGGAGAAGTGATTTTTTATTTACCTCCAACAGTGAAGCGTAATGTACGAAAGATTGAGAAAATTCGTGTTAGAATTATTAATCTTACTTTTTCGGTCATATTTAATAATATATATATATATATATATATATATATATATATATATATATATATATATATATATTATATATATATATATATATATATATATTTATATATATATATTTTTTTAATATGTTATATTTATAAATATATATGTATATTTAAATATTGATATATACCTGTGGGTCCAGGAGGCCATCTGTGTCCCCTCAGTTGGTCTCCCTTATCACAGTTTGTGTCTATGGATGTGTGTCTGTGTGTGAGTGTGTTTATCCCTGTGAGTGTCCGGGTGAGTGTGAGTGCCCCTGTGAGTGTCCGTGTGCGTGTGTGTCCGGTTATACCTGTGGATCCACGAGGCCATCTGTGTCCCCTCAGATTGTCTCCCTTATCACAGTCTATGGTGTGTGTGTGTGAGTATGAGTGTCCCTGTGAGTGTTCGGGTGAGGGTGTGTGTGTGAGTGTCCGGGTTTGTGTGAGGTTTGGTTCCAGGAAACATCCTCCCCCCCCCCTCCCCATATCTCCTCCCTATTCCCACCGTGGGTTCGAATCCCAGGTGATTAGACCTGCCCTAGGTCAATGGATCCAAGGTATCCATCCGTGGGCCCAACGTATTTCACCCCTTCCCCACTTTCCAAGGGCCAGGTCAATTCCAGCTATCCAGGGAACCTGTCGAAACAGAGGCAGCTACAGGAGGGGACACACAAATATTTGTGCCCTGCAGTTACACACCCGTTCCGACAGGCTCGATCGCAATCTATGCAGATGAGAACACGTTCTCTTCCGACTAGACTACGCTGGAGTCGCTGTATGTGTCAAATTTGGATCCTTTATTTATAGTTAGTATTTTTGGTGTATTAATTGATTTGTTTTAATTTTTTAATGATTTAGGTAGAGTGATTTAAGGGGTTGGGAGGGGGCGGGTTGCGTGTGTAGTGGATTGTACGAGAACGTGGTTGGTTAGTATTTATCTAGTTGTGTTCACCTAGTTGTGCTTGCGAGGGTTGAGCTCTACTCTTTCGGCCCGCCTCTCAACTGTCAATCAATCAATTATTAATAACTAATAAAAAAAATCCACACACATAGACACACACACCCAGGAAGCAGCCCGTAACAGCTGACTAACGCCCAGGTACATATTTACTGCAAGGTAATAGAGGGCATCAGAATAATAGAAACTCTGCTGATTTCCGTTTGTGCCATCACCGGGGGATCGAATGAGCTAGGATTACGAGTCGAGAGCGACGTCCACTCAGCTATAAAGCCCCCTAGTTTGTGTATTGGTGCAAAAGATAATTTGGGAGAGGTTAAGGGAAAGGAATGATGTTTGGTGGCCTTGAAAGCTTTGGAAAGGAGGGGGTTGCCAGTTATGAAATAAAATTGTTATTTTTTTAAGATATGATATATATGCAAAGACGTTGCGAGATATAGTAAGAAAAGTGTTTCTGACTGAGGTTAGGTACTGTGTGATTGACTTGTATGTGGGGAAAAAGAATACTTATTAGAAAATTAGATAATCTTTAGAAATATTTCTTTGCAAATTAATGTGTAAAAAGCCTATGGTTATCGTACCTTAAACAAACACACGTGAGCACAGTTAGTCCACGGGATTCAGAGTGAGAGTGAACAGCGTAATAGTAACAAAAAATGTGACAATGAGGGGAAACTATGTCATTCAAACGTTAACCATATAAATTACTGTAACACTAACCGAGCGTCCACATACATATTCCAATCAATTTATGATAACCATTTTAGGGTTCGTTAAAATCGGTTATATATCTACGTTAGTTTTTGACTCAAATGAAAAGAACTTAACTCATACATAATGAAATGGATAGTTTTATCATTTCATAAGAAAAATACTCGAAAAACTAATAAATTCAGGAAAACTTTGCTTATTAGGCAAATCGTGCCTTGCATACTAGGCCAGGAAGTACGCTCTGTCTACTAGGTACGATATATATATATATTATATATATATATATATATATATATATAATTATATATATATATAATTATATATATATATATATATATATATTATATATATGTCGTTCCTAGTAGCCAGAACGCACTTCTCGGCCTACTATTCAAGGCCCAATTTGCCTAATAAGCCAAGTTTTCCTGAATTAATATATTTTTTCTAATTTTTTTCTTATGAAATGATAAAGCTACCCATTTCATTATGTATGAGGTCAATTTTTTTTTATTAGAGTTAAAAATATCGTAGATATATGACCGAACCTAACCAACCCTACCTAACCTAACCTAACCTAACCTATCTTTATAGGTTAGGTTAGGATAGGTAGCGGAAAAAAGTAGGTTAGGTTAGGTAGGTTAGGTTGCCGAAAAACAATTAATTCATGAAAACTTGGCTTATTAGGCAAATCAGGCCTTGCATAGTAGGCTGAGAAGTGCATTCTGGCTACTAGGTACGACATATACATATATATATATATATATATATATATATATATATATATATATATATATATATATATATATATATATATATATATTTATATATATATTTTTTTTTAATGTTATATTTATAAATATATATGTATATTTAAATATTGATATATACCTGTGGGTCCAGGAGGCCATCTGTGTCCCCTCAGTTGGTCTCCCTTATCACAGTTTGTGTCTATGGATGTGTGTCTGTGTGTGAGTGTGTTTATCCCTGTGAGTGTCCGGGTGAGTGTGAGTGCCCCTGTGAGTGTCCGTGTGCGTGTGTGTCCGGTTATACCTGTGGATCCACGAGGCCATCTGTGTCCCCTCAGATGGTCTCCCTTATCACAGTCTATGGGTGTGTGTGTGTGAGTATGAGTGTCCCTGTGAGTGTTCGGGTGAGGGTGTGTGTGTGAGTGTCCGGGTTTATGTGAGGTTTGGTTCCAGGAAACATCCTCCCCCCCCCCCTCCCCATATCTCCTCCCTATTCCCACCGTGGGTTTGAATCCCAGGTGATTAGACCTGCCCTAGGTCAATGGATCCAAGGTATCCATCCGTGGGCCCAACGTATTTCACCCCTTCCCCACTTTCCAAGGGCCAGGTCAATTCCAGCTATCCAGGGAACCTGTCGAAACAGAGGCAGCTACAGGAGGGGACACACAAATATTTGTGCCCTGCAGTTACACACCCGTTCCGACAGGCTCGATCGCAATCTATGCAGATGAGAACACGTTCTCTTCCGACTAGACTACGCTGGAGTCGCTGTATGTGTCAAATTTGGATCCTTTATTTATAGTTAGTATTTTTGGTGTATTAATTGATTTGTTTTAATTTTTTAATGATTTAGGTAGAGTGATTTAAGGGGTTGGGAGGGGGCGGGTTGCGTGTGTAGTGGATTGTACGAGAACGTGGTTGGTTAGTATTTATCTAGTTGTGTTCACCTAGTTGTGCTTGCGAGGGTTGAGCTCTACTCTTTCGGCCCGCCTCTCAACTGTCAATCAATCAATTATTAATAACTAATAAAAAAATCCACACACACAGACACACACACCCAGGAAGCAGCCCGTAACAGCTGACTAACGCCCAGGTACATATTTACTGCTAGGTAATAGAGGGCATCAGAATAATAGAAACTCTGCTGATTTCCGTTTGTGCCATCACCGGGGGATCGAATGAGCTAGGATTACGAGTCGAGAGTGACGTCCACTCAGCTATAAAGCCCCCTAGTTTGTGTATTGGTGCAAAAGATAATTTGGGAGAGGTTAAGGGAAAGGAATGATGTTTGGTGGCCTTGAAAGCTTTGGAAGGGAAGGGGTTGCCAGTTATGAAATAAAATTGTTATTTTTTTAAGATATGATATATATGCAAAAGACGTTGCGAGATATAGTAAGAAAAGTGTTTCTGACTGAGGTTAGGTACTGTGTGATTGACTTGTATGTGGGGAAAAAGAATACTTATTAGAAAATTAGATAATCTTTAGAAATATTTCTTTGCAAATTAATGTGTAAAAAGCCTATGGTTATCGTACCTTAAACAAACACACGTGAGCACAGTTAGTCCACGGGATTCAGAGTGAGAGTGAACAGCGTAATAGTAACAAAAATGTGACAATGAGGGGAAACTATGTCATTCAACGTTATTAATTAAAACCGTTTGAATGACATAGTTTCCCCTCATTGTCACATTTTTGTTACTATTACGCTGTTCACTCTCACTCTGAATCCCGTGGACTAACTGTGCTCACGTGTGTTTGTTTAAGGTACGATAACCATAGGCTTTTTACACATTAATTTGCAAAGAAATATTTCTAAAGATTATCTAATTTTCTAATAAGTATTCTTTTTCCCCACATACAAGTCAATCACACAGTACCTAACCTCAGTCAGAAACACTTTTCTTACTATATCTCGCAACGTCTTTTGCATATATATCATATCTTAAAAAAATAACAATTTTATTTCATAACTGGCAACCCCTCCCTTCCAAAGCTTTCAAGGCCACCAAACATCATTCCTTTCCCTTAACCTCTCCCAAATTATCTTTTGCACCAATACACAAACTAGGGGCTTTATAGCTGAGTGGACGTCGCTCTCGACTCGTAATCCTAGCTCATTCGATCCCCCGGTGATGGCACAAACGGAAATCAGCAGAGTTTCTATTATTCTGATGCCCTCTATTACCTAGCAGTAAATATGTACCTGGGCGTTAGTCAGCTGTTACGGGCTGCTTCCTGGGTGTGTGTGTCTGTGTGTGTGGATTTTTTTTATTAGTTATTAATAATTGATTGATTGACAGTTGAGAGGCGGGCCGAAAGAGTAGAGCTCAACCCTCGCAAGCACAACTAGGTGAACACAACTAGATAAATACTAACCAACCACGTTCTCGTACAATCCACTACACACGCAACCCGCCCCTCCCAACCCCTTAAATCACTCTACCTAAATCATTAAAAAATTAAAACAAATCAATTAATACACCAAAATACTAACTATAAATAAAGGATCCAAATTTGACACATACAGCGACTCCAGCGTAGTCTAGTCGGAAGAGAACGTGTTCTCATCTGCATAGATTGCGATCGAGCCTGTCGGAACGGGTGTGTAACTGCAGGGCACAAATATTTGTGTGTCCCCTCCTGTAGCTGCCTCTGTTTCGACAGGTTCCCTGGATAGCTGGAATTGACCTGGCCCTTGGAAAGTGGGGAAGGGGTGAAATACGTTGGGCCCACGGATGGATACCTTGGATCCATTGACCTAGGGCAGGTCTAATCACCTGGGATTCAAACCCACGGTGGGAATAGGGAGGAGATATGGGGAGGGGGGGGGGAGGATGTTTCCTGGAACCAAACCTCACATAAACCCGGACACTCACACACACACCCTCACCCGAACACTCACAGGGACACTCATACTCACACACACACACCCATAGACTGTGATAAGGGAGACCATCTGAGGGGACACAGATGGCCTCGTGGATCCACAGGTATAACCGGACACACACGCACACGGACACTCACAGGGGCACTCACACTCACCCGGACACTCACAGGGATAAACACACTCACACACAGACACACATCCATAGACACAAACTGTGATAAGGGAGACCAACTGAGGGGACACAGATGGCCTCCTGGACCCACAGGTATATATCAATATTTAAAATACATATATATTTATAAATATAACATTAAAAAAAAATATATATATAATATATATATATATATATATATATATATATATATATTATATATATATATATATATATATATATATATATATATGTATATGTCGTACCTAGTAGCCAGAACGCACTTCTCAGCCTACTATGCAAGGCCTGATTTGCCTAATAAGCAAGTTTTCATGAATTAATTGTTTTTCGGCAACCTAACCTACCTAACCTAACCTACTTTTTTCCGCTACCTATCCTAACCTAACCTATAAAGATAGGTTAGGTTAGGTTAGGTTAGGTAGGTTGGTTAGGTTCGGTCATATATCTACGATATTTTTAACTCTAATAAAAAAAAATTGACCTCATACATAATGAAATGGGTAGCTTTATCATTTCATAAGAAAAAAATTAGAAAAAATATATTAATTCAGGAAACCTTGGCTTATTAGCAAATCGGGCCTTGAATAGTAGGCCGAGAAGTGCGTTCTGGCTACTAGGAACGACATATATATATATATATATATATATATATATATATATATATATATATATATATATATATATATATATATATATATATATATATATATATATATATATCGTACCTAGTAGACAGAGCGTACTTCCTGGCCTAGTATGCAAGGCACGATTTGCCTAATAAGCAAAGTTTTCCTGAATTTATTAGTTTTTCGAGTATTTTTCTTATGAAATGATAAAACTATCCATTTCATTATGTATGAGTTAAGTTCTTTTCATTTGAGTCAAAAACTAAACGTAGATATATAATCCGATTCTAACCAACCCTAAAATGGTTATCATAAATTGATTGTAATATGTATGTGGACGCTCGGTTAGTGTTACAGTAATTTATATGGTTAACGTTTGAATGACATAGTTTCCCCTCATTGTCACATTTTTTGTTACTATTACGCTGTTCACTCTCACTCTGAATCCCGTGGACTAACTGTGCTCACGTGTGTTTGTTTAAGGTACGATAACCATAGGCTTTTTACACATTAATTTGCAAAGAAATATTTCTAAGATTATCTAATTTTCTAATAAGTATTCTTTTCCCCACATACAAGTCAATCACACAGTACCTAACCTCAGTCAGAAACACTTTTCTTACTATATCTCGCAACGTCTTTGCATATATATCATATCTTAAAAAAATAACAATTTTATTTCATAACTGGCAACCCCTCCCTTCCAAAGCTTTCAAGGCCACCAAACATCATTCCTTTCCCTTACCTCTCCCAAATTATCTTTTGCACCAATACACAAACTAGGGGGCTTTATAGCTGAGTGGACGTCGCTCTCGACTCGTAATCCTAGCTCATTCGATCCCCCGGTGATGCACAAACGGAAATCAGCAGAGTTTCTATTATTCTGATGCCCTCTATTACCTTAGCAGTAAATAATGTACCTGGGCGTTAGTCAGCTGTTACGGGCTGCTTCCTGGGTGTGTGTGTCTGTGTGTGTGGATTTTTTTTATTAGTTATTAATAATTGATTGATTTGACAGTTGAGAGGCGGGCGAAAGAGTAGAGCTCAACCCTCGCAAGCACAACTAGGTGAACACAACTAGATAAATACTAACCAACCACGTTCTCGTACAATCCACTTACACACGCAACCCGCCCCCTCCCAACCCCTTAAATCACTCTACCTAAATCATTAAAAAAATTAAAACAAATCAATTAATACACCAAAAATACTAACTATAAATAAAGGATCCAAATTTGACACATACAGCGACTCCAGCGTAGTCTAGTCGGAAGAGAACGTGTTCTCATCTGCATAGATTGCGATCGAGCCTGTCGGAACGGGTGTGTAACTGCAGGGCACAAATATTTGTGTGTCCCCTCCTGTAGCTGCCTCTGTTTCGACAGGTTCCCTGGATAGCTGGAATTGACCTGGCCCTTGGAAAGTGGGGAAGGGGTGAAATACGTTGGGCCCACGGATGGATACCTTGGATCCATTGACCTAGGGCAGGTCTAATCACCTGGGATTCGAACCCACGGTGGGAATAGGGAGGAGATATGGGGAGGGGGGGGGGAGGATGTTTCCTGGAACCAAACCTCACATAAACCCGGACACTCACACACACACCCTCACCCGAACACTCACAGGGACACTCATACTCACACACACACACCCATAGACTGTGATAAGGGAGACCATCTGAGGGGACACAGATGGCCTCGTGGATCCACAGGTATAACGGACACACACGCACACGGACACTCACAGGGGCACTCACACTCACCCGGACACTCACAGGGATAAACACACTCACACACAGACACACATCCATAGACACAAACTGTGATAAGGGAGACCAACTGAGGGGACACAGATGGCCTCCTGGACCCACAGGTATATATCAATATTTAAATATACATATATATTTATAATATAACATATTAAAAAAAATATATATATATAAATATATATATATATATATATATATATATATATATATATAATATTATATATATATATATATATATATATATATGATATATATATATTATTAAATATGACCGAAAAAGTAAGATTAATAATTCTAACACGAATTTTCTCAATCTTTCGTACATTACGCTTCACTGTTGGAGGTAAATAAAAAATCACTTCTCCAAAATTCATTTTTTATTTCTAGTCTGACGCGACACGGGCGCGTTTCGTAAAACTTATTACATTTTCAAAGACTTCACAAATCACAACTGATTAGAACTTGCGTTTCCCTGATTTTATATCTACATTTGAGTGAGGTGGGAAGGGTGATGTGGCATTAACACAAGACAGAACACTAGGGGATATTAATAGGGTATTAAAAGTATCAACACAAGACAGAACAGAAACAATGGGTATTGAATAGAAGTGTTTGTAGAAAGCCATATTTCATATTTCTTGATGCTTCTATATTGGAGCGGAGTCTTGAGGTGGGTAGAATATAGTTGTGCAATAATTGGCTGTTGATTGCTGGTGTTGACTTCTTGATGTGTAGTGCCTCGCAAACGTCAAGCCGCCTGCTATCGCTGTATCTATCGATGATTTCTGTGTTGTTTACTAGGATTTCTCTGGCGATGGTTTGGTTATGGGAAGAGATTATATGTTCCTTAATGGAGCCCTGTTGCTTATGCATCGTTAAACGCCTAGAAAGAGATGTTGTTGTCTTGCCTATATACTGGGTTTTTTGGAGCTTACAGTCCCCAAGTGGGCATTTGAAGGCATAGACGACGTTAGTCTCTTTTAAAGCGTTCTGTTTTGTGTCTGGAGAGTTTCTCATGAGTAGGCTGGCCGTTTTTCTGGTTTTATAGTAAATCGTCAGTTGTATCCTCTGATTTTTGTCTGTAGGGATAACGTTTCTATTAACAATATCTTTCAGGACCCTTTCCTCCGTTTTATGAGCTGTGGAAAAGAAGTTCCTGTAAAATAGTCTAATAGGGGGTATAGGTGTTGTGTTAGTTGTCTCTTCGGAGGTTGCATGGCTTTTCACTTTCCTTCTTATGATGTCTTCGATGAAACCATTGGAGAAGCCGTTATTGACTAGGACCTGCCTTAATAAAATTTAGCTCATAAAACGGAGGAAAGGGTCCTGAAAGATATTGTTAATAGAAACGTTATCCCTACAGACAAAAATCAGAGGATACAACTGACGATTTACTATAAAACCAGAAAAACGGCCAGCCTACTCATGAGAAACTCTCCAGACACAAAACAGAACGCTTTAAAAGAGACTAACGTCGTCTATGCCTTCAAATGCCCACTTGGGGACTGTAAGCTCCAAAAAACCCAGTATATAGGCAAGACAACAACATCTCTTTCTAGGCGTTTAACGATGCATAAGCAACAGGGCTCCATTAAGGAACATATAATCTCTTCCCATAACCAAACCATCGCCAGAGAAATCCTAGTAAACAACACAGAAATCATCGATAGATACAGCGATAGCAGGCGGCTTGACGTTTGCGAGGCACTACACATCAAGAAGTCAACACCAGCAATCAACAGCCAATTATTGCACAACTATATTCTACCCACATCAAGACTCCGCTCCAATATAGAAGCATCAAGAAATATGGACCAATAGGCTTTCTACAAACACTTCTATTCAATACCCATTGTTTCTGTTCTGTCTTGTGTTGATACTTTTAATACCCTATTAATATCCCCTAGTGTTCTGTCTTGTGTTAATGCCACATCACCCTTCCCACCTCACTCAAATGTAGATATAAAATCAGGGAAACGCAAGTTCTAATCAGTTGTGTATTTGTGAAGTCTTTGAAAATGTAATAAGTTTTACGAAACGCGCCCGTGTCGCGTCAGACTAGAAATAAAAAATGAATTTTGGAGAAGTGATTTTTGATTTACCTCCAACAGTGAAGCGTAATGTACGAAAGATTGAGAAAATTCGTGTTAGAATTATTAATCTTACTTTTTCGGTCATATTTAATAATATATGTCTACAGGAAAGACTGCTACCAAATATACTAATATATAATATATATATATATATATATATATATATATATATATATATATATATATATATATATATATATATATATATATATATATATATATATGTATATGTCGTACCTAGTAGCCAGAACGCACTTCTCAGCCTACTATGCAAGGCCTGATTTGCCTATAAGCCAAGTTTTCATGAATTAATTGTTTTTCGGCAACCTAACCTACCTAACCTAACCTACCTTTTTCCGCTACCTATCCTAACCTAACCTATAAAGATAGGTTTAGGTTAGGTTAGGTAGGTGGGTTGGTTAGGTTCGGTCATATATCTACGATATTTTTAACTCTAATAAAAAAAAATTGACCTCATACATAATGAAATGGGTAGCTTTATCATTTCATAAGAAAAAAATTAGAAAAAATATATTAATTCAGGAAAACCTTGGCTTATTAGGCAAATTCGGGCCTTGAATAGTAGGCCGAGAAGTGCGTTCTGGCTACTAGGAACGACATATAATATATATATATATATATATATATATAGATATAGTATATATATATATATATATATATATATATATATATATATATATCGTACCTAGTAGACAGAGCGTACTTCCTGGCCTAGTATGCAAGGCACGATTTGCCTAATAAGCAAAGTTTTCCTGAATTTATTAGTTTTTCGAGTATTTTTCTTATGAAATGATAAAACTATCCATTTCATTATGTATGAGTTAAGTTCTTTTCATTTGAGTCAAAAACTAACGTAGATATATAACCGATTCTAACCAACCCTAAAATGGTTATCATAAATTGATTGGAATATGTATGTGGACGCTCGGTTAGTGTTACAGTAATTTATATGGTTAACGTTTGAATGACATAGTTTCCCCTCATTGTCACATTTTTTGTTACTATTACGCTGTTCACTCTCACTCTGAATCCCGTGGACTAACTGTGCTCACGTGTGTTTGTTTAAGGTACGATAACCATAGGCTTTTACACATTAATTTGCAAAGAAATATTTCTAAAGATTATCTAATTTTCTAATAAGTATTCTTTTTCCCCACATACAAGTCAATCACACAGT
Source organism: Procambarus clarkii (assembly GCF_040958095.1). Lineage (NCBI taxonomy): Eukaryota > Metazoa > Arthropoda > Malacostraca > Decapoda > Cambaridae > Procambarus > Procambarus clarkii. The sequence goes on from NW_027189940.1 coordinate 41,189, forward strand.
ACCTAACCTCAGTCAGAAACACTTTTCTTACTATATCTCGCAACGTCTTTTGCATATATATCATATCTTAAAAAAATAACAATTTTATTTCATAACTGGCAACCCCCTCCCTTCCAAAGCTTTCAAGGCCACCAAACATCATTCCTTTCCCTTAACCTCTCCCAAATTATCTTTTGCACCAATACACAAACTAGGGGGGCTTTATAGCTGAGTGGACGTCGCTCTCGACTCGTAATCCTAGCTCATTCGATCCCCCGTGATGGCACAAACGGAAATCAGCAGAGTTTCTATTATTCTGATGCCCTCTATTACCTAGCAGTAAATATGTACCTGGGCGTTAGTCAGCTGTTACGGGCTGCTTCCTGGGTGTGTGTGTCTGTGTGTGTGGATTTTTTTATTAGTTATTAATAATTGATTGATTGACAGTTGAGAGGCGGGCCGAAAGAGTAGAGCTCAACCCTCGCAAGCACAACTAGGTGAACACAACTAGATAAATACTAACCAACCACGTTCTCGTACAATCCACTACACACGCAACCCGCCCCCTCCCAACCCCTTAAATCACTCTACCTAAATCATTAAAAAATTAAAACAAATCAATTAATACACCAAAAATACTAACTATAAATAAAGGATCCAAATTTGACACATACAGCGACTCCAGCGTAGTCTAGTCGGAAGAGAACGTGTTCTCATCTGCATAGATTGCGATCGAGCCTGTCGGAAACGGGTGTGTAACTGCAGGGCACAAATATTTGTGTGTCCCCTCCTGTAGCTGCCTCTGTTTCGACAGGTTCCCTGGATAGCTGGAATTGACCTGGCCCTTGGAAAGTGGGGAAGGGGTGAAATACGTTGGGCCCACGGATGGATACCTTGGATCCATTGACCTAGGGCAGGTCTAATCACCTGGGATTCAAACCCACGGTGGGAATAGGGAGGAGATATGGGGAGGGGGGGGGGGAGGATGTTTCCTGGAACCAAACCTCACATAAACCCGGACACTCACACACACACCCTCACCCGAACACTCACAGGGACACTCATACTCACACACACACACCCATAGACTGTGATAAGGGAGACCATCTGAGGGGACACAGATGGCCTCGTGGATCCACAGGTATAACCGGACACACACGCACACGGACACTCACAGGGGCACTCACCACTCACCCGGACACTCACAGGGATAAACACACTCACACACAGACACACATCCATAGACACAAACTGTGATAAGGGAGACCAACTGAGGGGACACAGATGGCCTCCTGGACCCACAGGTATATATCAATATTTAAATATACATATATATTTATAAATATAACATTAAAAAAAAAATATATATATAAATATATATATATATATATATATATATATATATATATATAATATATATATATATATATATATATATATATATATGTATATGTCGTACCTAGTAGCCAGAATGCACTTCTCAGCCTACTATGCAAGGCCTGATTTGCCTAATAAGCCAAGTTTTCATGAATTAATTGTTTTTCGGCAACCTAACCTACCTAACCTAACCTACTTTTTTCCGCTACCTATCCTAACCTAACCTATAAAGATAGGTTAGGTTAGGTTAGGTAGGTAGGGTTGGTTAGGTTTCGGTCATATATCTACGATATTTTTAACTCTAATAAAAAAAAATTGACCTCATACATAATGAAATGGGTAGCTTTATCATTTCATAAGAAAAAAATTAGAAAAAATATATTAATTCAGGAAAACTTGGCTTATTAGGCAAATTGGGCCTTGAATAGTAGGCCGAGAAGTGCGTTCTGGCTACTAGGAACGACATATATATATATATATATTATATAATATATAATATATATTATATATATATATACTATAATATATATATATATATATATATATATATATATATATATATATATATCGTACCTAGTAGACAGAGCGTACTTCCTGGCCTAGTATGCAAGGCACGATTTGCCTAATAAGCAAAGTTTTCCTGAATTTATTAGTTTTCGAGTATTTTTCTTATGAAATGATAAAACTATCCATTTCATTATGTATGAGTTAAGTTCTTTTCATTTGAGTCAAAAAACTAACGTAGATATATAACCGATTTTAACCAACCCTAAAATGGTTATCATAAATTGATTGGAATATGTATGTGGACGCTCGGTTAGTGTTACAGTAATTTATATGGTTAACGTTTGAATGACATAGTTTCCCCTCATTGTCACATTTTTTGTTACTATTACGCTGTTCACTCTCACTCTGAATCCCGTGGACTAACTGTGCTCACGTGTGTTTGTTTAAGGTACGATAACCATAGGCTTTTTACACATTAATTTGCAAAGAAATATTTCTAAAGATTATCTAATTTTCTAATAAGTATTCTTTTTCCCCACATACAAGTCAATCACACAGTAACCTAACCTCAGTCAGAAACACTTTTCTTACTATATCTCGCAACGTCTTTTGCATATATATCATATCTTAAAAAAATAACAATTTTATTTCATAACTGGCAACCCCCTCCTTTCCAAAGCTTTCAAGGCCACCAAACATCATTCCTTTCCCTTAACCTCTCCCAAATTATCTTTTGCACCAATACACAAACTAGGGGGCTTTATAGCTGAGTGGACGTCGCTCTCGACTCGTAATCCTAGCTCATTCGATCCCCCCGGTGATGGCACAAACGGAAATCAGCAGAGTTTCTATTATTCTGATGCCCTCTATTACCTTGCAGTAAATATTTACCTGGGCGTTAGTCAGCTGTTACGGGCTGCTTCCTGGGTGTGTGTGTCTATGTGTGTGGATTTTTTTTATTAGTTATTAATAATTGATTGATTGACAGTTGAGAGGCGGGCCGAAAGAGTAGAGCTCAACCCTCGCAAGCACAACTAGGTGAACACAACTAGATAAATACTAACCAACCACGTTCTCGTACCATCCACTACACACGCAACCCGCCCCCTCCCAACCCCTTAAATCACTCTACCTAAATCATAAAAAATTAAAACAAATCAATTAATACACCAAAAATACTAACTATAAATAAAGGATCCAAATTTGACACATACAGCGACTCCAGCGTAGTCTAGTCGGAAGAGAACGTGTTCTCATCTGCATAGATTGCGATCGAGCCTGTCGGAACGGGTGTGTAACTGCAGGGCACAAATATTTGTGTGTCCCCTCCTGTAGCTGCCTCTGTTTCGACAGGTTCCCTGGATAGCTGGAATTGACCTGGCCCTTGGAAAGTGGGGAAGGGGTGAAATACGTTGGGCCCACGGATGGATACCTTGGATCCATTGACCTAGGGGCAGGTCTAATCACCTGGGATTCGAACCCACGGTGGGAATAGGAGGAGATATGGGGAGGGGGGGGGGAGGATGTTTCCTGGAACCAAACCTCACACAAACCCGGACACTCACACACACACCCTCACCCGAACACTCACAGGGACACTCATACTCACACACACACACCCATAGACTGTGATAAGGGAGACAATCTGAGGGGACACAGATGGCCTCGTGGATCACAGGTATAACCGGACACACACGCACACGGACACTCACAGGGGCACTCACACTCACCCGGACACTCACAGGGATAAACACACTCACACACAGACACACATCATAGACACAAACTGTGATAAGGGAGACCAACTGAGGGGACACAGATGGCCTCCTGGACCACAGGTATATATCAATATTTAAATATACATATATATTTATAAATATAACATATTAAAAAAATATATATATATATAATATATATATATATATATATATATATATATATATATATATATATATATATATATATATATATATTATATATATATATTATTAAATATGACCGAAAAAGTAAGATTAATAATTCTAACACGAATTTTCTCAATCTTTCGTACATTACGCTTCACTGTTGGAGGTAAATAAAAAATCACTTCTCCAAAATTCATTTTTTATTTCTAGTCTGACGCGACACGGGCGCGTTTCGTAAAACTTATTACATTTTCAAAGACTTCACAAATACACAACTGATTAGAACTTGCGTTTCCCTGATTTTATATCTACATTTGAGTGAGGTGGGAAGGGTGATGTGGCATTAACACAAGACAGAACACTAGGGATATTAATAGGGTATTAAAAGTATCAACACAAGACAGAACAGAAACAATGGGTATTGAATAGAAGTGTTTGTAGAAAGCCATATTTCATATTTCTTGATGCTTCTATATTGGAGCGGAGTCTTGAGGTGGGTAGAATATAGTTGTGCAATAATTGGCTGTTGATTGCTGGTGTTGACTTCTTGATGTGTAGTGCCTCGCAAACGTCAAGCCGCCTGCTATCGCTGTATCTATCGATGATTTCTGTGTTGTTTACTAGGATTTCTCTGGCGATGGTTTGGTTATGGAAGAGATTATATGTTCCTTAATGGAGCCCTGTTGCTTATGCATCGTTAAACGCCTAGAAAGAGATGTTGTTGTCTTGCCTATATACTGGGTTTTTTGGAGCTTACAGTCCCCAAGTGGGCATTTGAAGGCATAGACGACGTTAGTCTCTTTTAAAGCGTTCTGTTTTGTGTCTGGAGAGTTTCTCATGAGTAGGCTGGCCGTTTTTCTGGTTTTATAGTAAATCGTCAGTTGTATCCTCTGATTTTTGTCTGTAGGGATAACGTTTCTATTAACAATATCTTTCAGGACCCTTTCCTCCGTTTTATGAGCTGTGGAAAAGAAGTTCCTGTAAAATAGTCTAATAGGGGGTATAGGTGTTGTGTTAGTTGTCTCTTCGGAGGTTGCATGGCTTTTCACTTTCCTTCTTATGATGTCTTCGATGAAACCATTGGAGAAGCCGTTATTGACTAGGACCTGCCTTAATAAAATTTAGCTCATAAAACGGAGGAAAGGGTCCTGAAAGATATTGTTAATAGAAACGTTATCCCTACAGACAAAAATCAGAGGATACAACTGACGATTTACTATAAAACCAGAAAAACGGCCAGCCTACTCATGAGAAACTCTCCAGACACAAAACAGAACGCTTTAAAAGAGACTAACGTCGTCTATGCCTTCAAATGCCCACTTGGGGACTGTAAGCTCCAAAAAACCCAGTATATAGGCAAGACAACAACATCTCTTTCTAGGCGTTTAACGATGCATAAGCAACAGGGCTCCATTAAGGAACATATAATCTCTTCCCATAACCAAACCATCGCCAGAGAAATCCTAGTAAACAACACAGAAATCATCGATAGATACAGCGATAGCAGGCGGCTTGACGTTTGCGAGGCACTACACATCAAGAAGTCAACACCAGCAATCAACAGCCAATTATTGCACAACTATATTCTACCCACATCAAGACTCCGCTCCAATATAGAAGCATCAAGAAATATGGACCAATAGGCTTTCTACAAACACTTCTATTCAATACCCATTGTTTCTGTTCTGTCTTGTGTTGATACTTTTAATACCCTATTAATATCCCCTAGTGTTCTGTCTTGTGTTAATGCCACATCACCCTTCCCACCTCACTCAAATGTAGATATAAAATCAGGGAAACGCAAGTTCTAATCAGTTGTGTATTTGTGAAGTCTTTGAAAATGTAATAAGTTTTACGAAACGCGCCCGTGTCGCGTCAGACTAGAAATAAAAAATGAATTTTGGAGAAGTGATTTTTGATTTACCTCCAACAGTGAAGCGTAATGTACGAAAGATTGAGAAAATTCGTGTTAGAATTATTAATCTTACTTTTCGGTCATATTTAATAATATATGTCTACAGGAAAGACTGCTACCAAAATATACTAATATATATATATATATATATATATATATATATATATATATATATATATATATATATATATATATATATATATATATATATATATATATTATATATATATATATATATGTATATGTCGTACCTAGTAGCCAGAACGCACTTCTCAGCCTACTATGCAAGGCCTGATTTGCCTAATAAGCCAAGTTTTCATGAATTAATTGTTTTTCGGCAACCTAACCTACCTAACCTAACCTACCTTTTCCCGCTACCTATCCTAACCTAACCTATAAAGATAGGTTAGGTTAGGTTAGGTAGGTTGGTTAGGTTCGGTCATATATCTACGATATTTTTAACTCTAATAAAAAAAAATTGACCTCATACATAATGAAATGGGTAGCTTTATCATTTCATAAGAAAAAAATTAGAAAAAATATATTAATTCAGGAAAACTTGGCTTATTAGGCAAATCGGGCCTTGAATAGTAGGCCGAGAAGTGCGTTCTGGCTACTAGGAACGACATATATATATATATAATATATATATATATATATATATATATATATATATATATATATATATATATATATATATATCGTACCTAGTAGACAGAGCGTACTTCCTGGCCTAGTATGCAAGGCACGATTTGCCTAATAAGCAACGTTTTCCTGAATTTATTAGTTTTTCGAGTATTTTTCTTATGAAATGATAAAACTATCCATTTCATTATGTATGAGTTAAGTTCTTTTCATTTGAGTCAAAAACTAACGTAGATATATAACCGATTCTAACCAACCCTAAAATGGTTATCATAAATTGATTGGAATATGTATGTGGACGCTCGGTTAGTGTTACAGTAATTTATATGGTTAACGTTTGAATGACATAGTTTCCCCTCATTGTCACATTTTTTGTTACTATTACGCTGTTCACTCTCACTCTGAATCCCGTGGACTAACTGTGCTCACGTGTGTTTGTTTAAGGTACGATAACCATAGGCTTTTTACACATTAATTTGCAAAGAAATATTTCTAAAGATTATCTAATTTTCTAATAAGTATTCTTTTTCCCCACATACAAGTCAATCACACAGTACCTAACCTCAGTCAGAAACACTTTTCTTACTATATCTCGCAACGTCTTTTGCATATATATCATATCTTAAAAAAATAACAATTTTATTTCATAACTGGCAACCCCCTCCCTTCCAAAGCTTTCAAGGCCACCAAACATCATTCCTTTCCCTTAACCTCTCCCAAATTATCTTTTGCACCAATACACAAACTAGGGGGCTTTATAGCTGAGTGGACGTCGCTCTCGACTCGTAATCCTAGCTCATTCGATCCCCCGGTGATGGCACAAACGGAAATCAGCAGAGTTTCTATTATTCTGATGCCCTCTATTACCTAGCAGTAAATATGTACCTGGGCGTTAGTCAGCTGTTACGGGCTGCTTCCTGGGTGTGTGTGTCTGTGTGTGTGGATTTTTTTTATTAGTTATTAATAATTGATTGATTGACAGTTGAGAGGCGGGCCGAAAGAGTAGAGCTCAACCCTCGCAAGCACAACTAGGTGAACACAACTAGATAAATACTAACCAACCACGTTCTCGTACAATCCACTACACACGCAACCCGCCCCCTCCCAACCCCTTAAATCACTCTACCTAAATCATTAAAAAATTAAAACAAATCAATACACCAAAAATACTAACTATAAATAAAGGAACCAAATTTGACACATACAGCGACTCCAGCGTAGTCTAGTCGGAAGAGAACGTGTTCTCATCTGCATAGATTGCGATCGAGCCTGTCGGAACGGGTGTGTAACTGCAGGGCACAAATATTTGTGTGTCCCCTCCTGTAGCTGCCTCTGTTTCGACAGGTTCCCTGGATAGCTGGAATTGACCTGGCCCTTGGAAAGTGGGGAAGGGGTGAAATACGTTGGGCCCACGGATGGATACCTTGGATCCATTGACCTAGGGCAGGTCTAATCACCTGGGATTCGAACCCACGGTGGGAATAGGGAGGAGATATGGGGAGGGGGGGGGAGGATGTTTCCTGGAACCAAACCTCACACAAACCCGGACACTCACACACACACCCTCACCCGAACACTCACAGGGACACTCATACTCACACACACACACCCATAGACTGTGATAAGGGAGACCATCTGAGGGGACACAGATGGCCTCGTGGATCCACAGGTATAACCGGACACACACGCACACGGACACTCACAGGGGCACTCACACTCACCCGGACACTCACAGGGATAAACACACTCACACACAGACACACATCCATAGACACAAACTGTGATAAGGGAGACCAACTGAGGGGACACAGATGGCCTCCTGGACCCACAGGTATATATCAATATTTAAATATACATATATATTTATAAATATAACATATTAAAAAAATATATATATAAATATATAATATATATATATATATATATATATATATATATATATATATATATATTATATATATATATATATATATATATATATATATTATTAAATATGACCGAAAAGTAAGATTAATAATTCTAACACGAATTTTCTCAATCTTTCGTACATTACGCTTCACTGTTGGAGGTAAATCAAAAATCACTTCTCCAAAATTCATTTTTTGTTTCTAGTCTGACGCGACACGGGCGCGTTTCGTAAAACTTATTACATTTTCAAAGACTTCACAAATACACAACTGATTAGAACTTGCGTTTCCCTGATTTTATATCTACATTTGAGTGAGGTGGGAAGGGTTGTGGCATTAACACAAGACAGAACACTAGGGGATATTATAGGGTATTAAAAGTATCAACACAAGACAGAACAGAAACAATGGGTATTGAATAGAAGTGTTTGTAGAAAGCCTATTGGTCCATATTTCTTGATGCTTCTATATTGGAGCGGAGTCTTGAGGTGGGTAGAATATAGTTGTGCAATAATTGGCTGTTGATTGCTGGTGTTGACTTCTTGATGTGTAGTGCCTCGCAAACGTCAAGCCGCCTGCTATCGCTGTATCTATCGATGATTTCTGTGTTGTTTACTAGGATTTCTCTGGCGATGGTTTGGTTATGGGAAGAGATTATATGTTCCTTAATGGAGCCCTGTTGCTTATGCATCGTTAAACGCCTAGAAAGAGATGTTGTTGTCTTGCCTATATACTGGGTTTTTTGGAGCTTACAGTCCCAAGTGGGCATTTGAAGGCATAGACGACGTTAGTCTCTTTTAAAGCGTTCTGTTTGTGTCTGGAGAGTTTCTCATGAGTAGGCTGGCCGTTTTCTGGTTTTATAGTAAATCGTCAGTTGTATCCTCTGATTTTTGTCTGTAGGGATAACGTTTCTATTAACAATATCTTTCAGGACCCTTTCCTCCGTTTTATGAGCTGTGGAAAAGAAGTTCCTGTAAAATAGTCTAATAGGGGGTATAGGTGTTGTGTTAGTTGTCTCTTCGGAGGTTGCATGGCTTTTCACTTTCCTTCTTATGATGTCTTCGATGAAACCATTGGAGAAGCCGTTATTGACTAGGACCTGCCTTAATAAATTTAGCTCATAAAACGGAGGAAAGGGTCCTGAAAGATATTGTTAATAGAAACGTTATCCCTACAGACAAAAATCAGAGGATACAACTGACGATTTACTATAAAACCAGAAAAACGGCCAGCCTACTCATGAGAAACTCTCCAGACACAAACAGAACGCTTTAAAAGAGACTAACGTCGTCTATGCCTTCAAATGCCCACTTGGGGACTTTAAGCTCCAAAAAACCCAGTATATAGGCAAGACAACAACATCTCTTTCTAGGCGTTTAATGATGCATAAGCAACAGGGCTCCATTAAGGAACATATAATCTCTTCCCATAACCAAACCATCGCCAGAGAAATCCTAGTAAACAACACAGAAATCATCGATAGATACAGCGATAGCAGGCGGCTTGACGTTTGCGAGGCACTACACATCAAGAAGTCAACACCAGCAATCAACAGCCAATTATTGCACAACTATATTCTACCCACCTCAAGACTCCGCTCCAATATAGAAGCATCAAGAAATATGGACCAATAGGCTTTCTACAAACACTTCTATTCAATACCCATTGTTTCTGTTCTGTCTTGTGTTGATACTTTTAATACCCTATTAATATCCCCTAGTGTTCTGTCTTGTGTTAATGCCACATCACCCTTCCCACCTCACTCAAATGTAGATATAAAATCAGGGAAACGCAAGTTCTAATCAGTTGTGTATTTGTGAAGTCTTTGAAAATGTAATAAGTTTTACGAAACGCGCCGTGTCGCGTCAGACTAGAAATAAAAAATGAATTTTGGAGAAGTGATTTTTTATTTACCTCCAACAGTGAAGCGTAATGTACGAAAGATTGAGAAAATTCGTGTTAGAATTATTAATCTTACTTTTTCGGTCATATTTAATAATATATGTCTACAGGAAAGACTGCTACCAAAATATACTATATATATATATAATATATATATATATATATATATTATATATATATATATATATATTATATATATATGTCGTACCTAGTAGCCAGAACGCACTTCTCAGCCTACTATGCAAGGCCTGATTTGCCTAATAAGCCAAGTTTTCATGAATTAATTGTTTTTCGGCAACCTAACCTACCTAACCTAACCTACCTTTTTCCGCTACCTATCCTAACCTAACCTATATTGATAGGTTAGGTTAGGTTAGGTAGGGTTGGTTAGGTTCGGTCATATATCTACGATATTTTTAACTCTAATAAAAAAAATTGACCTCATACATAATGAATGGGTAGCTTTATCATTTCATAAGAAAAAAATTAGAAAAAATATTAATTCAGGAAAACTTGGCTTATTAGGCAAATCGGGCCTTGAATAGTAGGCCGAGAAGTGCGTTCTGGCTACTAGGAACGACATATATATATATATATATATATATATAATATATATATATATATATATAATATATATATATATATATATATATATCGTACCTAGTAGACAGAGCGTACTTCCTGGCCTAGTATGCAAGGCACGATTTGCCTAATAAGCAAAGTTTTCCTGAATTTATTAGTTTTTCGAGTATTTTTCTTATGAAATGATAAACTATCCATTTCATTATGTATGAGTTAAGTTCTTTTCATTTGAGTCAAAAACTAACGTAGATATATAACCGATTCTAACCAACCCTAAAATGGTTATCATAAATTGATTGGAATATGTATGTGGACGCTCGGTTAGTGTTACAGTAATTTATATGGTTAACGTTTGAATGACATAGTTTCCCCTCATTGTCACATTTTTTGTTACTATTACGCTGTTCACTCTCACTCTGAATCCCGTGGACTAACTGTGCTCACGTGTGTTTGTTTAAGGTACGATAACCATAGGCTTTTTACACATTAATTTGCAAAGAAATATTTCTAAAGATTATCTAATTTTCTAATAAGTATTCTTTTTCCCCACATACAAGTCAATCACACAGTACCTAACCTCAGTCAGAAACACTTTTCTTACTATATCTCGCAACGTCTTTTGCATATTTATCATATCTTAAAAATAACAATTTTATTTCATAACTGGCAACCCCCTCCCTTCCAAAGCTTTCAAAGACCCAAACATCATTCCTTTCCCTTAACCTCTCCCAAATTATCTTTTGCACCAATACACAAACTAGGGGCTTTATAGCTGAGTGGACGTCGCTCTCGACTCGTAATCCTAGCTCATTCGATCCCCCGGTGATGGCACAAACGGAAATCAGCAGAGTTTTCTATTATTCTGATGCCCTCTATTACCTAGCAGTAAATATGTACCTGGGCGTTAGTCAGCTGTTACGGGCTGCTTCCTGGGTGTGTGTGTCTGTGTGTGTGGATTTTTTTTATTAGTTATTAATAATTGATTGATTGACAGTTGAGAGGCGGGCCGAAAGAGTAGAGCTCAACCCTCGCAAGCACAACTAGGTGAACACAACTAGATAAATACTAACCAACCAATTTCTCGTACAATCCACTACACACGCAAGCCGCCCTCTCCCAACCCCTTAAATCACTCTACCTAAATCATTAAAAAATTAAAAAAATCAATTAATACACCAAAAATACTAACTATAAATAAAGGATCCAAATTTGACACATACAGCGACTCCAGCGTAGTCTAGTCGAAGAGAACGTGTTCTCATCTGCATAGATTGCGATCGAGCCTGTCGGAACGGGTGTGTAACTGCAGGGCACAAATATTTGTGTGTCCCTCCTGTAGCTGCCTCTGTTTCGACAGGTTCCCTGGATAGCTGGAATTGACCTGGCCCTTGGAAAGTGGGGAAGGGGTGAAATACGTTGGGCCACGGATGGATACCTTGGATCCATTGACCTAGGGCAGGTCTAATCACCTGGGATTCGAACCCACGGTATATAGGAGATATGGGGAGGGGGTGGGGAGGATGTTTCCTGCCAACTCACACAAACCAGACCTCACACACACACCCTCAACCCGAACACTCACAGGGACACTCATACTCACACACACACCATAGACTGTGATAAGGGAGACCATCTGAGGGACAGAGGGACTACGTGGCACGTGGATCCACAGGTATAACCGGACACACACGCACACGGACACTCACAGGGGCTCTCACACTCACCGGACACTCACAGGGATAAACACACTCACACACAGACACACATCCATAGACACAAACTGTGATAAGGGAGACCAACTGAGGGGACACAGATGGCCTCCTGGACCCACAGGTATATATCAATATTTAAATATACATATATATTTATATATAAACATATTAAAAAAATATATATATATAAATATATATAACATATTAAAAAAAATATATATATAAATATATATAATATATATATATATATATAAATAAATATATATATAACATATTAAAAAATATATATATAAATATATATATATATATATATATATATATATATATATAAATATATATATATATATATATATATATATATATATATATATATTATATATATATATATATATATATATATGTATATGTCGTACCTAGTAGCCAGAACGCACTTCTCAGCCTACTATGCAAGGCCTGATTTGCCTAATAAGCCAAGTTTTCATGAATTAATTGTTTTTTCGGCAACCTAACCTAACCTACTTTTTTCTGCTACCTATCCTAACCTAACCTATAAAGATAGGTTAGTAGGTTAGGTTAGGTAGGTTGGTTAGGTTCGGTCATATATCTACGATATTTTTAACTCTAATAAAAAAATTGACCTCATACATAAAGAAATGGGTAGCTTTATCATTTCATAAGAAAAAATTAGAAAAAATATATTAATTCAGGAAAACTTGGCTTATTAGGCAAATCGGGCCTTGAATAGTAGGCCGAGAAGTGCGTTCTGGCTACTAGGAACGACATATATATATATATATATATATATATATATATATATATATATATTATATATATATATATATATATATATATATATATATCGTACCTAGTAGACAGAGCGTACTTCCTGGCCTAGTATGCAAGCACGATTTGCCTAATAAGCAAAGTTTTCCTGAATTTATTAGTTTTTCGAGTATTTTTCTTGAATGATAAAACTATCCATTTCATTATGTATGAGTTAAGTTCTTTTCATTTGAGTCAAAAACTAACGTAGATATATACCGATTCTAACCACCCTAAAATGGTTATCATAAATTGATTGGAATATATGTGGACGCTCGGTTAGTGTTACAGTAATTTATATGGTTATCGTTTGAATGACATAGTTTCCCCTCATTGTCACATTTTTTGTACTATTACGCTGTTCACTCTCACTCTGAATCCCGTGGACTAACTGTGCTCACGTGTGTTTGTTTAAGGTACGATAACCATAGGCTTTTTACACATTAATTTGCAAAGAAATATTTCTAAAGATTATCTAATTTTCTAATAAGTATTCTTTTTTCCCCACATACAAGTCAATCACACAGTACCTAACCTCAGTCAGAAACACTTTTCTTACTATATCTCGCAACGTCTATTGCATATATATGATATCTTAAAAAAAAAACAATTTTATTTCATAACTGCAACCCCTCCCTTCCAAAGCTTTCAAGGCACCAAACATCATTCCTTTCCCTTAACCTCTCCCAAATTATCTTTTGCACCAATACACAAACTAGGGGCTTTATAGCTGAGTGGACGTCGCTCTCGACTCGTAATCCTAGCTCATTCGATCCCCCTGATGGCACAAACGGAAATCAGCAGAGTTTCTATTATTCTGATGCCCTCTATTACCTAGCAGTAATATGTACCTGGGCGTTAGTCAGCTGTTACGGGCTGCTTCCTGGGTGTGTGTGTCTGTGTGTGTGGATTTTTTTATTAGTTTAAATAATTGATTGATTGACAGTTGAGAGGCGGGCCGAAAGAGTAGAGCTCAACCTCGCAAGCACAACTAGGTGAACACAACTAGATAAATACTAACCAACCAATTTCTCGTACAATCCACTACACACGCAAGCCGCCCTCTCCCAACCCCTTAAATCACTCTACCTAAATCATTAAAAAATTAAAACAAATCAATTAATACACCAAAAATACTACTATAAATAAAGGATCCAAATTTGACACATACAGCGACTCCAGCGTAGTCTAGTCGGAAGAGAACGTGTTCTCATCTGCATAGATTGCGATCGAGCCTGTCGGAACGGGTGTGTAACTGCAGGGCACAAATATTTGTGTGTCCCCTCCTGTAGCTGCCTCTGTTTCGACAGGTTCCCTGGATAGCTGGAATTGACCTGGCCCTTGGAATTGGGGAAGGGGTGAAATACGTTGGGCCCCATGGATACCTTGGATCCATTGACCTAGGGCAGGTCTAATCACCTGGGATTCGAACCCACGGTGGAATAGGGAGGAGTATGGGGAGGGGGGGGAGGATGTTTCCTGGAACCAAACCTCACACAAACCAGACACTCACACACACACCCTCACCCGAACACTCACAGGGACACTCATACTCACACACACACCACCCATAGACTGTGATAAGGGAGACCATCTGAGGGGACACAGATGGCCTCGTGGATCCACAGGTATAACCGGACACACACGCACACGGACACTCACAGGGCTCTCACACTCACCCGGACACTCACAGGGATAAACACACTCACACACAGACACACATCCATAGACACAAACTGTGATAAGGAGACCACTGAGGGGACACAGATGGCCTCCTGGACCCACAGGTATATATCAATATTTAAATATACATATATATTTATATATATAACATATTAAAAAAAATATATATATAAATAATATATATACATATAAAAAAAAATATATATATAACTATATATATATATATATATAATATATATATATATATATATATAAATATATATATAACATATTAAAAAAAAAAATATATATAATATATATATATATATATATATATAAATATATATATATATATATATATATATATATATATATATAATATATATATATATATATATATATATATATATATATATATATATATATATATATATATATATATATATATATATATATATATATATATATATATGTATATGTCGTACCTAGTAGCCAGAACGCACTTCTCAGCCTACTATGCAAGGCCTGATTTGCCTAATAAGCCAAGTTTTCATGAATTAATTGTTTTTCGGCAACCTAACCTAACCTACTTTTTTCCGCTACCTATCCTAACCTAACCTATAAAGATAGGTTAGGTTAGGTTAGGTTAGGTAGGGTTGGTTAGGTTCGGTCATATATCTACGATATTTTTAACTCTAATAAAAAAAAATTGACCTCATACATAATGAAATGGGTAGCTTTATCATTTCATAAGAAAAAAATTAGAAAAAATATATTAATTCAGGAAAACTTGGCTTATTAGGCAAATCGGGCCTTGAATAGTAGGCCGAGAAGTGCGTTCTGGCTACTAGGAACGACATATATATATATATATATATATATATATATATATATATATATATATATAATATATCGTACCTAGTAGACAGAGCGTACTTCCTGGCCTAGTATGCAAGGCACGATTTGCCTAATAAGCAAAGTTTTCCTGAATTTATTAGTTTTTCGAGTATTTTTCTTATGAAATGATAAAACTATCCATTTCATTATGTATGAGTTAAGTTCTTTTCATTTGAGTCAAAAACTAACGTAGATATATAACCGATTCTAACCAACCCTAAAATGGTTATCATAAATTGATTGGAATATGTATGTGGACGCTCGGTTAGTGTTACAGTAATTTATATGGTTATCGTTTGAATGACATAGTTTCCCCTCATTGTCACATTTTTTGTTACTATTACGCTGTTCACTCTCACTCTGAATCCCGTGGACTAACTGTGCTCACGTGTGTTTGTTTAAGGTACGATAACCATAGGCTTTTTACACATTAATTTGCAAAGAAATATTTCTAAAGATTATCTAATTTTCTAATAAGTATTCTTTTTCCCCACATACAAGTCAATCACACAGTACCTAACCTCAGTCAGAAACACTTTTCTTACTATATCTCGCAACGTCTATTGCATATATATGATATCTTAAAAAAATAACAATTTTATTTCATAACTGGCAACCCCCTCCCTTCCAAAGCTTTCAAGGCCACCAAACATCATTCCTTTCCCTTAACCTCTCCCAAATTATCTTTTGCACCAATACACAAACTAGGGGGCTTTATAGCTGAGTGGACGTCGCTCTCGACTCGTAATCCTAGCTCATTCGATCCCCCGGTGATGGCACAAACGGAAATCAGCAGAGTTTCTATTATTCTGATGCCCTCTATTACCTAGCAGTAAATATGTACCTGGGCGTTAGTCAGCTGTTACGGGCTGCTTCCTGGGTGTGTGTGTCTGTGTGTGTGGATTTTTTTTATTAGTTATTAATAATTGATTGATTGACAGTTGAGAGGCGGGCCGAAAGAGTAGAGCTCAACCCTCGCAAGCACAACTAGGTGAACACAACTAGATAAATACTAACCAACCACGTTCTCGTACAATCCACTACACACGCAAGCCGCCCTCTCCCAACCCCTTAAATCACTCTACCTAAATCATTAAAAAATTAAAACAAATCAATACACCAAAAATACTAACTATAAATAAAGGATCCAAATTTGACACATACAGCGACTCCAGCGTAGTCTAGTCGGAAGAGAACGTGTTCTCATCTGCATAGATTGCGATCGAGCCTGTCGGAACGGGTGTGTAACTGCAGGGCACAAATATTTGTGTGTCCCCTCCTGTAGCTGCCTCTGTTTCGACAGGTTCCCTGGATAGCTGGAATTGACCTGGCCCTTGGAAAGTGGGGAAGGGGTGAAATACGTTGGGCCCACGGATGGATACCTTGGATCCATTGACCTAGGGCAGGTCTAATCACCTGGGATTCGAACCCACGGTGGGAATAGGGAGGAGATATGGGGAGGGGGGGGGGAGGATGTTTCCTGGAACCAAACCTCACACAAACCCGGACACTCACACACACACCCTCACCCGAACACTCACAGGGACACTCATACTCACACACACACACCCATAGACTGTGATAAGGGAGACCATCTGAGGGGACACAGATGGCCTCGTGGATCCACAGGTATAACCGGACACACACGCACACGGACACTCACAGGGGCTCTCACACTCACCCGGACACTCACAGGGATAAACACACTCACACACAGACACACATCCATAGACACAAACTGTGATAAGGGAGACCAACTGAGGGGACACAGATGGCCTCCTGGACCCACAGGTATATATCAATATTTAAATATACATATATATTTATATATATAACATATTAAAAAAAATATATATATATAAATATATATATAACATATTAAAAAAAATATATATATAAATATATATATATATATATAAATATATATATAACATATTAAAAAAAATATATATATAAATATATATATATATATATATATATATAAATATATATATATATATATATATATATATATATATATATATATGTCGTACCTAGTAGCCAGAACTCACTTGTCACCCTATTATGCAAGGCCCGATTTGCCTAATAAGCCAAGTTTTTATGAATTAATGTTTTTTAGACAACCTAACCTACCTAACCTAACCTAACCTAACTTTTTCGGGTACCTAACCCAACCTAACCTATAAAGATAGGTTAGGTTAGGTTAGGTAGGGTTGGTTAGGTTCGGTCATATATCTTCGTTAATTTTAACTCCAATAAAAAAAATTGACCTCATACATAATGAAATGGGTAGCTTTATCATTTTATAAGTAAAAAATTAGAGAAAATATAATAATTTAGGAAAACTTGGCTTATTAGGCATTTCGGGCCTTGCGAAGTAGGCTGAGAAGTGCATTCTGGCTACTAGGTACGACATATATATATATATATATATATATATATATATATATATATATATATATGTATATGTCGTACCTAGTAGCCAGAACGCACTTCTCAGCCTACTATGCAAGGCTTGATTTGCCTAATAAGCCAAGTTTTCATGAATTAATTGTTTTTCGGCAACCTAACCTAACCTACTTTTTTCCGCTACCTATCCTAACCTAACCTATAAAGATAGGTTAGGTTAGGTTAGGTTAGGTAGGGTTGGTTAGGTTCGGTCATATATCTACGATATTTTTAACTCTAATAAAAAAAAATTGACCTCATACATAATGAAATGGGTAGCTTTATCATTTCATAAGAAAAAAATTAGAAAAAATATATTAATTCAGGAAAACTTGGCTTATTAGGCAAATCGGGCCTTGAATAGTAGGCCGAGAAGTGCGTTCTGGCTACTAGGAACGACATATATATATATATATATATATATATATATATGTCGTACCTAGTAGCCAGAACGCACTTCTCTGCCTACTATGCAAGGCCCGATTTGCCTAATAAGCCAAGTTTTCATGAATTAATTGTTTTTCGACTACCTAACCTACCTAACCTAACCTAACCTAACTTTTTCACCTACCTAACCTAACCTAACCATAAAGATAGGTTAGGTTAGGTTAGGTAGGGTTGGTTAGGTTCGATCATATATCTACGTTAATTTTAACTCCAATAAAAAAAAATGACCTCATATATAATGAAATGGGTAGCTTTATCATTTCATAAGAAAAAAATTAGAAAAAATATATTAATTCAGGAAAACTTGGCTTATTAGGCAAATCGGGCCTTGAATAGTAGGCCAAAGTGCGTTCTGGCTACTAGGACGACATATATATATATATATATATATATATATATATATATATATATATATATATATATATATATATATATATATCGTACCTAGTAGACAGAGCGTACTTCCTGGCCTAGTATGCAAGGCACGATTTGCCTAATAAGCAAAGTTTTCCTGAATTTATTAGTTTTTCGAGTATTTTTCTTATGAAATGATAAAACTATCCATTTCATTATGTATGAGTTAAGTTCTTTTCATTTGAGTCAAAAACTAACGTAGATATATAACCGATTCTAACCAACCCTAAAATGGTTATCATAAATTGATTGGAATATGTATGTGGACGCTCGGTTAGTGTTACAGTAATTTATATGGTTAACGTTTGAATGACATAGTTTCCCCTCATTGTCACATTTTTTGTTACTATTACGCTGTTCACTCTCACTCTGAATCCCGTGGACTAACTGTGCTCACGTGTGTTTGTTTAAGGTACGATAACCATAGGCTTTTTACACATTAATTTGCAAAGAAATATTTCTAAAGATTATCTAATTTTTAATAAGTATTCTTTTTCCCCACATACAAGTCAATCACACAGTACCTAACCTCAGTCAGAAACACTTTTCTTACTATATCTCGCAACGTCTTTTGCATATATATCATATCTTAAAAAAATAACAATTTTATTTCATAACTGGCAACCCCCTCCCTTCCAAAGCTTTCAAGGCCACCAAACATCATTCCTTTCCCTTAACCTCTCCCAAATTATCTTTTGCACCAATACACAAACTAGGGGGCTTTATAGCTGAGTGGACGTCGCTCTCGACTCGTAATCCTAGCTCATTCGATCCCCCGGTGATGGCACAAACGGAAATCAGCAGAGTTTCTATTATTCTGATGCCCTCTATTACCTAGCAGTAAATATGTACCTGGGCGTTAGTCAGCTGTTACGGGCTGCTTCCTGGGTGTGTGTGTCTGTGTGTGTGGATTTTTTTTATTAGTTATTAATAATTGATTGATTGACAGTTGAGAGGCGGGCCGAAAGAGTAGAGCTCAACCCTCGCAAGCACAACTAGGTGAACACAACTAGATAAATACTAACCAACCACGTTCTCGTACAATCCACTACACACGCAACCCGCCCCCTCCCAACCCCTTAAATCACTCTACCTAAATCATTAAAAAATTAAAACAAATCAATTAATACACCAAAAATACTAACTATAAATAAAGGATCCAAATTTGACACATACAGCGACTCCAGCGTAGTCTAGTCGGAAGAGAACGTGTTCTCATCTGCATAGATTGCGATCGAGCCTGTCGGAACGGGTGTGTAACTGCAGGGCACAAATATTTGTGTGTCCCCTCCTGTAGCTGCCTCTGTTTCGACAGGTTCCCTGGATAGCTGGAATTGACCTGGCCCTTGGAAAGTGGGAAGGGGTGAAATACGTTGGGCCCACGGATGGATACCTTGGATCCATTGACCTAGGGCAGGTCTAATCACCTGGGATTCGAACCCACGGTGGGAATAGGGAGGAGATATGGGGAGGGGGGGGGGAGGATGTTTCCTGGAACCAAACCTCACATAAACCCGGACACTCACACACACACCCTCACCCGAACACTCACAGGGACACTCATACTCACACACACACACCCATAGACTGTGATAAGGGAGACCATCTGAGGGGACACAGATGGCCTCGTGGATCCACAGGTATAACCGGACACACACGCACACGGACACTCACAGGGGCACTCACACTCACCCGGACACTCACAGGGATAAACACACTCACACACAGACACACATCCATAGACACAAACTGTGATAAGGGAGACCAACTGAGGGGACACAGATGGCCTCCTGGACCCACAGGTATATATCAATATTTAAATATACATATATATTTATAAATATAACATATTAAAAAAAATATATAAATATAAATATATATATATAAATATATATATATATATATATATATATATATATATATATATATATATATATATATGTCGTACCTAGTAGCCAGAACGCACTTCTCAGCCTACTATGCAAGGCCTGATTTGCCTAATAAGCCAAGTTTTCATGAATTAATTGTTTTTCGGCAACCTAACCTACCTAACCTAACCTACTTTTTTCCGCTACCTATCCTAACCTAACCTATAAAGATAGGTTAGGTTAGGTTAGGTTAGGTAGGGTTGGTTAGGTTCGGTCATATATCTACGATATTTTTAACTCTAATAAAAAAAAATTGACCTCATACATAATGAAATGGGTAGCTTTATCATTTCATAAGAAAAAAATAGAAAAAATATATTAATTCAGGAAAACTTGGCTTATTAGGCAAATCGGGCCTTGAATAGTAGGCCGAGAAGTGCGTTCTGGCTACTAGGAACGACATATATATATAATATTATATATATATATTATATATATATATATATATATATATATATATATATATATATATATATATATATATATATCGTACCTAGTAGACAGAGCGTACTTCCTGGCCTAGTATGCAAGGCACGATTTGCCTAATAAGCAAAGTTTTCCTGAATTTATTAGTTTTTCGAGTATTTTTCTTATGAAATGATAAAACTATCCATTTCATTATGTATGAGTTAAGTTCTTTTCATTTGAGTCAAAAACTAACGTAGATATATAACCGATTCTAACCAACCCTAAAATGGTTATCATAAATTGATTGGAATATGTATGTGGACGCTCGGTTAGTGTTACAGTAATTTATATGGTTAACGTTTGAATGACATAGTTTCCCCTCATTGTCACATTTTTTGTTACTATTACGCTGTTCACTCTCACTCTGAATCCCGTGGACTAACTGTGCTCACGTGTGTTTGTTTAAGGTACGATAACCATAGGCTTTTTACACATTAATTTGCAAAGAAATATTTCTAAAGATTATCTAATTTTCTAATAAGTATTCTTTTTCCCCACATACAAGTCAATCACACAGTACCTAACCTCAGTCAGAAACACTTTTCTTACTATATCTCGCAACGTCTTTTGCATATATATCATATCTTAAAAAAATAACAATTTTATTTCATAACTGGCAACCCCCTCCCTTCCAAAGCTTTCAAGGCCACCAAACATCATTCCTTTCCCTTAACCTCTCCCAAATTATCTTTTGCACCAATACACAAACTAGGGGGCTTTATAGCTGAGTGGACGTCGCTCTCGACTCGTAATCCTAGCTCATTCGATCCCCCGGTGATGGCACAAACGGAAATCAGCAGAGTTTCTATTATTCTGATGCCCTCTATTACCTAGCAGTAAATATGTACCTGGGCGTTAGTCAGCTGTTACGGGCTGCTTCCTGGGTGTGTGTGTCTGTGTGTGTGGATTTTTTTTATTAGTTATTAATAATTGATTGATTGACAGTTGAGAGGCGGGCCGAAAGAGTAGAGCTCAACCCTCGCAAGCACAACTAGGTGAACACAACTAGATAAATACTAACCAACCACGTTCTCGTACAATCCACTACACACGCAACCCGCCCCCTCCCAACCCCTTAAATCACTCTACCTAAATCATTAAAAAATTAAAACAAATCAATTAATACACCAAAAATACTAACTATAAATAAAGGATCCAAATTTGACACATACAGCGACTCCAGCGTAGTCTAGTCGGAAGAGAACGTGTTCTCATCTGCATAGATTGCGATCGAGCCTGTCGGAACGGGTGTGTAACTGCAGGGCACAAATATTTGTGTGTCCCCTCCTGTAGCTGCCTCTGTTTCGACAGGTTCCCTGGATAGCTGGAATTGACCTGGCCCTTGGAAAGTGGGAAGGGGTGAAATACGTTGGGCCCACGGATGGATACCTTGGATCCATTGACCTAGGGCAGGTCTAATCACCTGGGATTCGAACCCACGGTGGGAATAGGGAGGAGATATGGGGAGGGGGGGGGGAGGATGTTTCCTGGAACCAAACCTCACATAAACCCGGACACTCACACACACACCCTCACCCGAACACTCACAGGGACACTCATACTCACACACACACACCCATAGACTGTGATAAGGGAGACCATCTGAGGGGACACAGATGGCCTCGTGGATCCACAGGTATAACCGGACACACACGCACACGGACACTCACAGGGGCACTCACACTCACCCGGACACTCACAGGGATAAACACACTCACACACAGACACACATCCATAGACACAAACTGTGATAAGGGAGACCAACTGAGGGGACACAGATGGCCTCCTGGACCCACAGGTATATATCAATATTTAAATATACATATATATTTATAAATATAACATATTAAAAAAATAATATATATAAATATATATATATATATATATATATATATATATATATATATATATGCAACAATGATCACAAAAACACTGATCCAAGTATGCAGAATAACCACATATGAAAAATAGAAAATGCTTAACGCGTTTTCGGCTAATTCGCCTTCATCAGAGCAAAGTAGAATGAGGATAAGATTGCTGATCAGACCTTTATATCCGCCTGGGCAGAACACCTGACCACCAAAAATAAGTGGAGGAAAGGAATTATAAGAAAGAAGGTGCAGAAGGCCTATTGGCCCATACAAGGCAGCTCCTATTAATATCTCCAAGTGCCATACGTGTTTAAATGATTGCTATATTGTTTTGACGTGCTATATTGAGGCTTAAATAGGGATCCAACTTGTACATACCGGGCTCACATTAAGGCTGTTGTTACAATGTTTGATCAGAGCAGACTCGATCACGTTTCGTTCAACAAAATCCTTACTTTTAACAATACATTTTGCCCCTGTGAAGTCGATAGAATGATTACATAAACTGGAATGTAAATACAATGCACTGGATTGCTGGGCTGTACGAATAGCGTATGAATGCTGTTTTAAACGTGAGGAAAGAGTTTTACCTGTCTGGCCGATGTAAACACATGCACACTCATTACAAGGGATGGAATACACACAACCTGCTACAGACGAGGGCGAGTTCTTAATTAACATGGACTTAACTGTATTATCATTTTTGAACACTAGATTAATATTAAGGTTCTTCAGGGCTGGGGCAAGATTTACTAGACCCTCAGAATATGGTAATACCAACGAATTTTTCAGTTCTGGTTTCGACTTAGTAGTCTGTTTGTAGAAAGTCCTTTTGCTTGACCAAACGCAAGATCCAAGATCGATTTTGGGTATTTTAACTTCTTCCCAATTTCAAATATATTTGCTATTTCTTCATCGAAAAATTCCGGACTACAAACTCTCAGTGCTCTGAGAAACATACCAGAAAAAACTGCCCGCTTGACCTGAACATGATGATTTGAATAGAAATGTACATACGAGCACACATTGGTAGGTTTCCTATACACATTGAATTTGAAACTTCTACCAATTCTATGAATCATGATGTCTAAAAAAGGCAGAACACCATTCACTTCGTTCTCAATTGTGAATTTAATTGACGGAACCAGCGAATTGATTTGATTGAGAAAATCAGTTTCGTCATGATTAACCGGCCACAGGCACAAAATATCGTCAACGTACCTGTACCAAAGCAAATTTGAGGGTAAAATCCTGGGAAGGATATTTGTTTCGAAACATTCCATGTACAGATTGCTCAAAACAGGGGAGAGGGGATTACCCATCGCCATGCCAAATGTTTGGCCTTCTGCAATTACCTTCTTTCTTATAATTCCTTTCCTCCACTTATTTTTGGTGGTCAGGTGTTCTGCCCAGGCGGATATAAAGGTCTGATCAGCAATCTTATCCTCATTCTACTTTGCTCTGATGAAGGCGAATTAGCCGAAAACGCGTTAAGCATTTTCTATTTTTCATATGTGGTTATTCTGCATATATATATATATATATATATATATATATATGTATATGTCGTACCTAGTAGCCAGAACGCACTTCTCAGCCTACTATGCAAAGCCTGATTTGCCTAATAAGCCAAGTTTTCATGAATTAATTGTTTTTGGCAACCTAACCTAACCTACTTTTTTCCGCTACCTATCCTAACCTAACCTATAAAGATAGGTTAGGTTAGGTTAGGTTAGGTAGGGTTGGTTAGGTTCGGTCATATATATACGATATTTTTAACTCTAATAAAAAAAAAAATTGACCTCATACATAATGAAATGGGTAGCTTTATCATTTCTTAAGAAAAAAATTAGAAAAAATATATTAATTCAGGAAAACTTGGCTTATTAGGCAAATCGGGCCTTGAATAGTAGACCGAGAAGTGCGTTCTGGCTACTAGGAACGACATATATATATATATATATATATATATATTATATATATATATATATATATGTCGTACCTAGTAGCCAGAACGCACTTCTCAGCCTACTATGCAAGGCTCGATTTGCCTAATAAGCCAAGTTTTCATGAATTAATTGTTTTTCGACTACCTAACCTACCTAACCTAACCTAACCTAACTTTTTCGGCTACCTAACCCAACCTAACCTATAAAGATAGGTTAGGTAAGGTTAGGTAGGGTTGGTTAGGTTCGGTCATATATCTACGTTAATTTTAACTCCAATAAACAAAAAATGACCTCATACATAATGAAATGGGTAGCTTTATCATTTCATAAGAAAAAAATTAGAGAAAATATATAAATTCAGTAAAACTTTGCTTATTGGGCAAATCGGGCCTTGCATAGTAGGCTGAGAAGTGCGTTCTGGCTACTAGGTACGACATATATATATATATATATATATATATATATATATATGTCGTACCTAGTAGCCAGAACACACTTCTCAGCCTACTATGCAAGGCCCGATTTGCCTAATACGCCAAGTTTTCATGAATTAATGTTTTTTCGACTACCTAACCTACCTAACCTAACCTAACCTAACTTTTTCCGCTACCTAACCTAACCTAACCTATAGAGATAGGTTAGGTTAGGTTAGGTAGGGTTGGTTAGGTTCTGTCATATATCTACGTTAATTTTAACTCCAATAAAAAAAATAGACCTCATACATAATGAAATGGGTAGATTTTTCATTTCATAATAAAAAAATTAGAGAAAATATATTAATTCAGGAAAACTTGGCTTATTAGGCAAATCGGGCCTTGCATAGTAGGCTGAGAAGTGCGTTCTGGCTACTAGGTACGACATATATATATAATATATATATATATATATATATATATATATATAATATATATATATATATATATATATATATATATATATATATATATCGTACCTAGTAGACAGAGCGTACTTCCTGGCCTAGTATGCAAGGCACGATTTGCCTAATAAGCAAGTTTTCCTGAATTTATTAGTTTTTCGAGTATTTTTCTTATGAAATGATAAACTATCCATTTCATTATGTATGAGTTAAGTTCTTTTCATTTGAGTCAAAAACTAACGTAGATATATAACCGATTCTAACCAACCCTAAAATGGTTATCATAAATTGATTGGAATATGTATGTGGACGCTCGGTTAGTGTTACAGTAATTTATATGGTTAACGTTTGAATGACATAGTTTCCCATTGTCACATTTTTTGTTACTATTACGCTGTTCACTCTCACTCTGAATCCCGTGGACTAACTGTGCTCACGTGTGTTTGTTTAAGGTACGATAACCATAGGCTTTTTACACATTAATTTGCAAAGAAATATTTCTAAAGATTATCTAATTTTCTAATAAGTATTCTTTTTCCCCACATACAAGTCAATCACACAGTACCTAACCTCAGTCAGAAACACTTTCTTACTATATCTCGCAACGTCTTTTGCATATATATCATATCTTAAAAAATAACAATTTTATTTCATAACTGGCAACCCCCTCCCTTCCAAAGCTTTCAAGGCCACCAAACATCATTCCTTTCCCTTAACCTCTCCCAAATTATCTTTTG